>NC_057809.1:136363801-136369120 GCF_018294505.1 Triticum aestivum | reverse complement strand
GAACATTTCTAGAAAATTTCCAATATTTTTTTGAAATACATGATTAACATTTTTTTCACATATGTTTTCATGCCAATTTATTTCAAACACATACTTCATTTTCTGCATATAACAGAATTTTTTATATGTATTAGTTTAACATTTTTCAAATACATAATTAACATTTTTTTCAATCTACTTTTTATCTCTAATTTTTTATTCCACATTCTACATTATTTGTATACATTAGGATAATTTTTGAAGACATGTTTAATAATTTTTAAAACACATATTCATGTTTTTTTCATTCTATATTTTCTGCATTCTACATTTTCATTATGCATGTTTAACATTTTTGGGGCACATGATTTTTTTCAAATATAAGTTTTGATGTCTAGACTTTTTATACATGGTGTAAATTTTTGTATACATATGAAACATTTTCAAATACATGATTACATTTTTTTCATACACATTGTACATTTTTGTATAAACGTAATTTTTTACACATGTTAACAATTTTCCACAATATACTTTTATAATTAGATTAAGTGATTTTAAAAAATAAATAATGAATATTTTCTCAAGAAATTATTTTTAACACCTAATGAATAGTTTTTGCAATGCAAATACAATTTCGTAATACTTGGTGAGTATTCTTTCAAAATGCATGTTTTTCTAAAATATACAGACCACTTTTATAAAAGCATGCATATGTTTTTGAAGCATATGGACACTTTCCAATTAAATACATTAACGTTAAAGATAAATTAGGTTTTCATGTACCTCTAAAATACATGCTTCTAAGAAAACATGAATATATTTTTGAAGCCTATGGACACTTTTCAATTAAATACATGAACGTGAAATATAAATTAGGTTTTCATGTATCTCCAGAATATATTACCTCCGTCTAGATACAACCATATTTAGACAAATTTAAGACAAATAATTCGGGAAGAGGGAGTATTGAATATATGGTGTATGATAAGAAACATTGTTTGAAAAGAAAAGGAACGAACCTAACAGAATGAAGTGAACAGAAAGAAAGAAAGAAGAGAAGGAAAAGAAAAGCCACTAGAGGCAGCTTACCCAAATGTGACAAGGCTTATCATAGCGCAAACCAAAGAAAAGCAGAAAAAGGTGATCGGAACGGAACTAAGGGCGCCCCTATATTCGAGAGCTCCTATTCGGCGCGTTAAGCGCCCGAACAGCTCTCTGGCGCCTGAAGGAGACCTATAGTGGACCGGCCCAGAAAACCTTCGCTCTCAGCAAACCAGTCGATCGCTTCTTTCCGTTATCTCTACTTCTAATGAAGCAGTTGGTAGTCTCGCTTTCAGGTTTTTTTTCGTCCCACCTTCCATGGTTTTTTTTGGTACCTCGTCCCACCTCACACCGAGTCTTCACGAACCGAAAAAATCGTGTACCGAAGCCCCCACCCGCCCCACACACTCCAGGGCCTAACCTCCGATCGCACCCAAGACAATCCAGCAAAGAAAAACCTACGAAAATTAACCAGCGAAAAAAACCTAATGAAGGAGTTGGTAGTCCGGTACGGTTTATTTTCAACACTTTCCTAATGACAAAGGATCACAGATCTAACTTTCCTACCTTGGCCAAATCAACGAATCTCTCTCATTAATGCAATTTGCTTTAGGAAACAAAGTAATAGATTCTTTCCTACCTTAGCCAAATCAACGGATCTCTCCCATTAATGCAATTTGCTTTAGGAAACAAATAATAGATTCTTTCCTACCTTAGCCAAATCAACGGATCTCTCTCATTAATGCAATTTTCTTTAGGAAACAAATAATAGATTCTTTCCTACCTTAGCCAAATCAACGGATCTCTCCCATTAATGCAATTTACTTTAGCAAACAAATAATAGATTCTTTCCTACCTTAGCCAAATCAATGAATCTCTCTCATTAATGCAATTTGCTTTAGGAAACAAATAATAGATTTTCAGGAAACAAATAATCTCTAATCTCTATCTCTAATCTCTAATTCTCTAATAATCTCTACTTCTAATGGAGCAGTTGGTAGTCTCGCTTCCAGGTTTTTTTTCGTCCCACCACTTTCGTCCGGTTTTTTTCGTAGGTTAACCGTCGTAGATTTTTTTCGTTGCCTCCCCCACTTCATCGGTTTATTTTCACTTCACCCTCTCACACAACGAAAAAAACTGAACGAATCAGAACTTTCCATACTGACACAAATTATTTAGTAATGTCTTTATGTAAAAGAATCAATCACAATCAATCTCTAAAGATCAAATCTAAATTAATTAATCTTCATAACGTTTGTTTCCTTCCGAATCACGTCCATAACTTTCCTTCCTTGTTTGGGCAGAAACTGTTTGGTAGCAGAGATTAGGAAGCTTCCTATGAGTGTAGTAATAGGAAGTATACTTTTTCTTGATGATTCGTTTCCATACTGACGCAAATTATTTAGTAATGTCTTTATGTAAAAGAATCAATCACAATCAATCTCTAAAGATCAAATCTAAATTAATTAATCTTCATAACGTTTGTTTCCTTCCGAATCACGTCCATAACTTTCCTTCCTTGTTTGGGCAGAAACTGTTTGGTAGTAGAGATTAGAAAGCTTCCTATGAGTGTAGTAATAGGAAGTATTCTTTTTCTTGATGATTCATTTCCATGCATGATGATAGTAAATTAGGCCAACATTCACCACTATTTATCAACGTCATCAATCGTATCCATTCCTACCAGTTTTAAGGGAATCTGCTCGCTATGTCTTTTTTAAGGGGATCCACTCGCTAAGTCATCGTCGCACGTTATTTTCACAAGCAATTCCCCTAAAAAAGGCGTGGGTATTGGTAGTTGAACGCCCGCTAGGTTTTCCGCCTGTCCCATCCTTGCGCTGTGCCGCCGCCACCCGCCGAATTTCCAGCCGTCCAAGCCCGTTAACTTCGCCAGCCATCGGGTCGACTGCCCCTGCCCCAAACCCCCATCCCCGAGCACTAGCTATCGCCGCGTTGCCGCCCCAAGATCCACGCCACCGGGAACGAATCAAGCGCCGTCCCGACACCGCCGTCGCCAGCCCAGCACCTCCAGCCTTGCATGGACAGCTTCAATGTGCAGTCTCCCTTGCTGCCTGACCTTCTGCCAGCGCATGCAGCGGCGGGGCTGGACGCGTGCGTGCTTGCTAGCTTGCTCTCCGTGCGTACGTACTTGCTCTGCGTGCGTCGCACCGGCCAATGCGCATGATGCGTGTGTGCCTGCTTTTCTGTATGTGTATGCCAGCGTGATGCGTGCGTGCGTTGCTGTGTGTGTATGATATAGATGGCCCGAGTGTGTGCATGCTGTGCTCTGCTCTCTGCTGATCTATGTGTTGGTGCTCCTGCTATATGTTCATGCCATACAAATGAAATTTCTGTTAATCTTCTGACATGTTGAGTTGGTTCTCTCTGTCTTCTGAGGGGGTGAATGCAAAGCAGTCTATTAAGCTAGGCACTATTGCTGAGCTAAATTGACAAAAAAATATTGGTAGCCATAGTTGTAGTTTAAGTAGTAGCGAGTTGTCTGATATGTATAAAGAGTCCGTTGCAACTGAGCCCGTTGCTAAATTGACAAAAAAGGTCGCCAGTGTCACTTGATATGTATGAGAATATTAAATGTATTATTAACATGATTAATATTGAACTCTTAAAGTTAATGTGGCCCCGTTGCAACGCACGGGTGTTCTTCTAGTTCCGTTAGAAACTAAATAAAAAAGATGTGCGTGAGGCGGGAATCGAACTAGGGAACTCTCCCTTCGCACAGGGGTGCATGAATCACTACGCTATCCAACGACCTGAGTAGAAATGTTCGCTTGCCTTCTTTTATTATTTCAACCATTTGTTTTCTTCTTTTTCTCTCTTTTTCCGTAATGATTTATTTCGCCTTTTTATTTCCTTTTTTGCTGAATACGTGCACTTTTCAAAAAAAAATTAAGGAAACTTTTTTAAGAAAAAGGGATGAAAGTTCTTTGGTTTTTTTAAGTTCATCAAAATTGAAGAAAGTTCATTGATCTTAAAAAAAGTTCATCAAATTTGAGAAAAGTTCGTCATAATTAGAAAAAGTTCACCGAATCTGAAAAAAAGTTCATCGCTTTTCAAAACAATTCAGGGGATTTGAAAAAAAATCTTCAATTTTTTAAAAAACATTCAAAAATTTGAAAAAAGTTCATCGAATTTCGAAAAGGTTCATCAAATTTGAAATACTTCCATCGAAATTGAAAAAAAAAGTTCATCGCATTTGAAAAAGTTCATCAAATTTGGAAAAAGTTCATCGCATTTGAAAAAGTTCATCGAATTTGAAAAAATCTCATCGAATTTGAAAAAAAGTTCACCATGTTTGAAAAAAGTTCGTCAAATTTGAAAAAAGTTCGTCAAATTTGAAAAAAGTTCATCGCATTTGAAAAAGTTCATCGAGTTTGAAAAAAGTTTATCGAATTTGAAAAAAAGTTCACCTTGTTTGAAAAAAGTTCGTCAATTTTGAAAAAAAAACACCGACTTGAAACGAGTTCACGCATTAAAGAAAAAGGAAAAAGAAACAGGAAAACAAACAAAGAAAAAGGAAAAAACAAACGTACAAACGACAGAAGGCATTTTCTGTACATAGAAACGAAGAACGGAAGGAAATATGCATGAACGAGGAAGTGGCCTAGTGGTTAGTGCAGTATCCATGGAGCGATGCGATCTCGTATTCGAATCCCGCTCCACCCACCTGCACCTTTGGAAAGGAGAGATGGGCCGGCCCGTTTGTCGCGAGTGAAGGGAGGGCCCTATATTCTGCGTTCAGCAAGACCGAGACCTTTTTTTTTTTGAGAACAACGGACCGAGACCTATGGAACTCTCGCTGAAGGGCAGAGCAAGTTGCGCTGGCCGCACGCTAGAGGTCATGCAATCTTGCCGCGCTTTTTTTATTTTCCTATGTTTTTTTTTTGCTTTTTGCTTTATTTTTTCTTTTGTTTAGACTAAAATATTATATGTATGTATGTATGTATGTATGTATGTATGTATGTACGTATGTATGTATATATAATATAAACAATCAACAAAAAACATTTGAAATATGTTGACCATGCATTTGAAAATGTTAAATGTGTGCAGGGAAAATGTTTATCACGTATACGAAAAATGTATTAAAAACACAATTTGTTTTGGAAAACATTGATTATGTATTTTCAAAAATGATAATTAAGCAGTAAAAAAATGTTGAACATGTATTTGAAAAATTATAATCAAGCAAAAAATGTTAAATGTGTAGAGAAAAAAGTTGATCATGTATTAAAAACTGATGAAAAATTTGATCACGTATATAGAAATGTTAATGAA
>NC_057809.1:136350288-136363455 GCF_018294505.1 Triticum aestivum | reverse complement strand
AATCATTTGAATATTGAACACGTATTTGAAAATCTTTAATCAAGCATTTGAAAAATGTTAATTGTGTATATAAAAATAGTGACCATGTAATAAAAAATGTTAATATTTTATTTTAATTTTTTTAATCAAGCATTTAGGAAAATGTCTAAAATGTATAGGAAAAATGTTGACTATGTTTTCAAAAAATGGTAATCTTCTATTTGAAAAATGTTAATCAAGAATTTGAGAAATGCTAAGAAAAATATGTATGGAAAGAATGTAGAACATGTATTTAAAGAAATGTTAAACTTCTATTTGAAAAATGATAAACATGTATTAGAAATATAATAAAATGTATTAGAAAACATTGAAACCCGAGGAAGAAAAGAAAAACAGATGAAAAACGAGAAAGAAACAAAAAATACCAAAGAAAGTATAGAGAAAAATGAAAGAAAAGAAAAAACCCATTGAAAACCAAAAAAGAACCAAAGGAAATCAATGAAAAAAAGAAACCAGTAAAGCGAAGAAATAAACGAATAAAAGCGATGAAAACAAGAAAAGAAACCCTGAAAAGCTAGTGGAAATCCGGTTACTTCAAGTTGTTCACGCCCTACTTACCTAACACGAGCTGAGTGATGGCTTACTGGCTAGCGCCCCAACAAATCTAAGGATCGAACCCCACGCAAGCCCTTCTTTCTCCGCTTTATTTCATTTTCCCGGCTGTTGGGTCTGCTAATGATGACCGATAGTACTAATTAATCGCAAGTTACAATCCATTACTAAAATTATAGTGCCCTGGCCTTGGCATTCGAAATTTACATGTCGCATCTGCTTGCAAGTCGATGGTGAAGGACATCCAGGATGGGCCATATGCAGCTCATGGAATGGTTATCAACGAGATTAGAGATTGGAAGCATTCTTTTATTTCATGTATGTTTAGTTTTGAAAGTAGAAACAATAATTTTGAAGCTCACAATTTAGCTTGGCATTCACTTCCTTTAGATCAAGCCGCCATACTTGACTGGGTCATCCACATGACCAGAATATTATTCTTTTAACCTTAGTTATTGAGTAATAAAGTCTAGCTTCTTTTTGCCTAAAAAACTATAGTGCCGGTTAGAAATCTTTGAAGGTGGCCAGTTGGGCGGAAGTTGCATGCAAGTGTAGTCATTCGGTTTGCATCAAATTCATCTCGTTCATTGAATTCATTTTTAAAATGTGGGTGAACATTTCAGGCACGCCGTTAGATAACCTTCTCTCGTATTTATGTCCACGGACGCAACACCGCGTTGCAGATGCCCTGCTCCTTTCTTCAGTTGTTTTCGTTGGAGATGCCCTCGCGAAGGTCATGCAGCGACTCAACTATACCTGGGCCTATGTAAGGCCGGGCCAAAAAAAGCTTGATGCTGAAAACCTAGGCTCAAACCCGGCCCGGCCAAATGTCGGGCCTACTAAATCGGGCCCAAGCCCGAAAAAGCCTGACATCGCCCGGCCGGCCCAGCCTGACTACGTCTAAAATTTTGTTTTCCGCAAGCCCAAGCCCGGCCCGGTCTAACCATCGGGCTCAACTTCTGGGCCCGAGCCAGGCCCGATGGCACGCTCAGGCTCAGCCCGGCGCAGGATTTTCAGGGCGGGCCGTCCGGGCCGAGCTGCCCACTCGACCGATCCTCATAGAAGCTTTGCGGTCGACAGCCCGTCTGCTGCACACGCCGAAACACCCGAAGAGTAGATCCACTCCACTCAAAAAAACCCGAAGAGTAGATCGATCGAGTCGCTGCATGACCTCCGTGTTTCCCTGTCCGCCTCCCTCCGATTAGCAGATAGCGAGCGATATGGCCGGCTGGATCCGTCTGGTCTGTGTATTTTTGCACGCTTGCACTGCTGAGGTACGTGGACGATTGGGTATCAGGCCTAACAGACCGATCTGTCTGGCCGGTCTGACACTTATTGTGAACAGGAGGTACGCCCAGGGGAGAGAGAGATCCGTAGGCAAGTTGTTTTCGGTGGAGCGGCCGAACTCTCGACAGTGCTACTGTTACTACATGTGGCTCCTGTACAAGAGATTGATCGTGTTTTTTTTTCTGCTTTGTCATGGCACGAGCACGATAGCAACCATGACAAAAGAGGTTACACGTTAGTTATCACGGAAGATGATATAGACCGAACCTCGATGCGAGATCCGATCCGTCATTGCGGCCCGACCTTTCACGACACTCCACCACCAATTGCAGTAACATCTTACCCGCGCACGCGATGTACTCGATGTAGAGGGTTTGAACCTTGCGGCCCAGCACGAGAAAACCAATCTCGACGAAGGTACTCACGCGCAAAACAATTTTCACGAAGAGAAATCGCAACACAAAGGTTTTCTAAAGATCCCTCCAAAACTTGATACGGGTGTCTACCCTAAAAACACATCGTGTCTATTTCATAAAAATATCAAAATATAACCTGCCATTTACAAAGAACTAAATTGGCTTTATATAATAGCCGTATACCTTGACTATCTTGGAAAACAAGCACTTGGTACGTATATAAAAAAAACACCTAGACATATACGTAGGCTAAACCGACTTGATCTAGTATTTAGGAAAACACAAACTACTAGTTTTGGTGCATGCGTTGACAACTTGCGTGCTTGTCCTGGCGGGCCCCACCCAACATCCTTTAAACTGGATAGTTCCCTAATAAATAGAATCCTCACATTGATCTTTTCCTTGATGGGCAGGAAAAGAAATGTAAATAATCTTCTTGTTTTAGTAATCCTGAAGTAACAAATAATCCCGGCAAGCAAGTACTTGAAATCCAACATGGACTCCTTGAGGCCTTCTCCACGACGTGGCTTACTAAAATAATTATAATATTCTTTTTCTTGATTTCCTTCTGATGCATGTTGAAACGTGGTGCAATTTGACTCCACCACGTTTGTCTCCGTACAACATGCAGCATGCGCACAAGTCACAACCACTGACCCTTCTAACCCTTCTTCATACTTCCCATCAAATCTTATGTGCTGTTGAACATGCACATCAGTAAGTTCATCATGATCGTTGTTGGGCACATTATCAGCAGCGGCCGGAATAATAGAAACTACGGTAGCTAAATTACCCACGGTCATATCATCCTCTCCTCCTTGCATCGAAACCGTCTTCGGTTTTGAGTTGACCTCTTCCTCACTTGATTGAATAACAACCGCAAAAATTTCAGCAACTTCGACCTTCTTCTCTTCTTCTTCCTGCTCTTTTATCTTCTCAAGATGTTCTTTCCTCCAAGAAATAAAACGCTCCTCACCCATTGGCACGAGGCTACACTTCTTACCCTTCTTGATAGTATGTCTATGTGTTTTGCAATCATACGTAACATCATGCTCTTTATACCATGGCTCGCCCAATAACAAGTGACATGAAATCATAGTTGTCGGAATCACGTCGCATAAAACCTCGCAAAAATAATTTCCCAACAAAAACGGCACCTTGGTTTGGTGCGTCACAGTGAGCTCTTCATGACCCCAACGAAACAAGTACGGTTGTGCTCTTGGTGCAATCGGTAGATCCAACTTCTCCACCATCTCGATGCTTGCGGCATTGATCAAATTCATGTGATCAATGGTCATGGCACATGATCTCTCTCTCACCACCACACGGGTGTGAAAAAGACCAGTCTAACGGCCTTCCTCCTCCAACTGAAATCCATAGCTTAACTTACTGAATAACGACGCGCTCGCCATCTTCTCCATAGTGCCGTGAACAACCTGATGCTCTGAATACCACCTGATATAGACCGAACCTCGATGCGAGATCCGATCCGTCGTTGCGGCCCGACCTTTCACGACACTCCACCACCAATAGCAGTAACCTCTCATCCGCGCACGCGATGTACACGATGTAGAGGGTTTGAACCTTGCGGCCCAGCACGAGAAAACCAATCTCGATGAAGGTACTCACGCGCAAAACAATTTCCACGAAGAGAAATCGCAACATAGAGGTTTTCTAAAGATCCCTCCAAAACTTGATACGAGTGTCTACCCTAAAAACACATCATGTCTATTTCATAAAAATATCAAAATATAACCTGCCTTTTACAAAGAACTAAATTGGCTTAATATAATAGCCGTATACCTTGACTATCTTGGAAAACAAGCACTTGGTACGTATATAAAAAAAACACCTAGACGTATACGTAGGCTAAACTGACTTGATCTAGTATTTAGGAAAACACAAACTACTAGTTTTGGTGCATGCGTTGACAACTTGCGTGCTTGTCCTGGCGGGCCCCACCCAACATCCTTCAAACTGAATAGTTCCCTAATAAATAGAATCCTCGCATTGATCTTTTCCTTGATGGGCAGGAAAAGAAATGTAAATAATCTTCTTGTTTTAGTAATCCTGAAGTAACAAATAATCCCGGCAAGCAAGTACTTGAAATCCAACATGGACTCCTTGAGGCCCCCTCCACGACGTGGCTTACTAAAATAATTATAATATTCTTTTTCTTGATTTCCTTCTGATGCATGTTGAAACGTGGTGCAATTTGACTCCACCACGTTTGTCTCCGTACAACATGCAGCATGCGCACAAGTCACAACCACTGACCCTTCTAACCCTTCTTCATACTTCCCATCAAATCTTATGTGCCGTTGAACATGCACATCAGTAAGTTCATCATGATCGTTGTTGGGCACATTATCAGCAGCGGCCGGAATAATAGAAACTACGGTAGCTAAATTACCCACGGTCATATCATCCTCTCCTCCTTGCATCGAAACCGTCTTCGGTTTTGAGTTGACCTCTTCCTCACTTGATTGAATAACAACCGCAAAAATTTCAGCAACTTCGACCTTCTTCTCTTCTTCTTCCTGCTCTTTTATCTTCTCAAGATGTTCTTTCCTCCAAGAAATAAAACGCTCCTCACCCATTGGCACGAGGCTACACTTCTTACCCTTCTTGATAGTATATCTATGTGTTTTGCAATCATACGTAACATCATGCTTTTTATACCATGGCTCGCCCAATAACAAGTGACATGAAATCATAGTTGTCGGAATCACGTCGCATAAAACCTCGCAAAAATAATTTCCCAACAAAAACGGCACCTTGGTTTGGTGCGTCACAGTGAGCTCTTCACGACCCCAACGAAACAAGTACGGTTGTGCTCTTGGTGCAATCGGTAGATCCAACTTCTCCACCATCTCGATGCTTGCGGCGTTGATCAAATTCATGTGATCAATGGTCATGGCACATGATCTCTCTCTCACCACCACACGGGTGTGAAAAAGACCAGTCCAACGACCTTCCTCCTCCAACTGAAATCCATAGCTTAACTTACTGAATAACGACGCGCTCGCCATCTTCTCCATAGTGCCGTGAACAACCTGATGCTTTGAATACCACCTGATATAGACCGAACCTCGATGCGAGATCCGATCCGTCGTTGCGGCCCGACCTTTCACGACACTCCACCACCAATAGCAGTAACCTCTCATCCACGCACGCGATGTACACGATGTAGAGGGTTTGAACCTTGCGGCCCAGCACGAGAAAACCAATCTCGACGAAGGTACTCACGCGCAAAACAATTTCCACGAAGAGAAATCGCAACACAGAGGTTTTCTAAAGATCCCTCCAAAACTTGATACGGGTGTCTACCCTAAAAACACATCATGTCTATTTCATAAAAATATCAAAATATAACCTGCCTTTTACAAAGAACTAAATTGGCTTTATATAATAGCCGTATACCTTGACTATCTTGGAAAACAAGCACTTGGTATGTATATAAAAAAAACACCTACACGTATACGTAGGCTAAACCGACTTGATCTAGTATTTAGGAAAACACAAACTACTAGTTTTGGTGCATGCGTTGACAACTTGCGTGCTTGTCCTGGCGGGCCCCACCCAACATCCTTCAAACTGAATAGTTCCCTAATAAATAGAATCCTCGCATTGATCTTTTCCTTGATGGGCAGGAAAAGAAATGTAAATAATCTTCTTGTTTTAGTAATCCTAAAGTAACAAATAATCCCGGCAAGCAAGTACTTGAAATCCAACATGGACTCCTTGAGGCCTCCTCCACGATGTGGCTTACTAAAATAATTATAATATTCTTTTTCTTGATTTCCTTCTGATGCATGTTGAAACGTGGTGCAATTTGACTCCACCACGTTTGTCTTCGTACAACATGCAGCATGCGCACAAGTCACAACCACTGACCCTTCCAACCCTTCTTCATACTTCCCATCAAATCTTATGTGCCGTTGAACATGCACATCAGTAAGTTCATCATGATCGTTGTTGGGCACATTATCAGCAGCGGCCGGAATAATAGAAACTACGGTAGCTAAATTACCCACGGTCATATCAGAAGAACTTTGCGGAACCAAACCTATAAGTTCTTTTTCTTCATGTTGACTGAAGTCAAACATTTGGCAAAATTACGTACGTGCGGTCAAGATGAGCACAGGCACCGACGTACGCATGCACGCCAAATCATGCCGTCAAGCGAGAAGTCAATGTACGTAGACCCAAGATCGCCCGGGCCGGCCGTCGTCGGTCGATCGCCATGAATGAATGTATCTGTTGAGAACCACAACGATTACGGCAAAGGGGCGCGGATCTGCCGTGTCCGTGGCAACCACACATGCACGCACATGCACGGGGAGAGTTTGGCTGCGGCGGGCGCCGCTCCGTGCGTGACGCGCGACGCCAGCGGAGGCGTGTGACTCGGTCTGCTTCGCTTGTGCCCGTGACACCCTTTCGGTGTGGGAGGTCCGCTTTATGCTTGCCTAAAATGAAATGAACCAGGGGTTCGGTCCAAGTTTCGATCGGCAAAAAGGTAGATAAATTTTTTTTCCGTCGCCGGGACTTGAACCCGGGTCTCTCGGGTGAGAGCCGAGTATCCTAACCACCTAGACTACGACGGATTTGATATTTCATTGTGTGAACTTTTCTCAAAAGTCTTTTGTAAAAGTTTAGCACAGGGTTGATGCTATTCTTTGTGTGCATTAAGCCGTCGCCTCAGCGTGATGCAT
Organism: Triticum aestivum; assembly: GCF_018294505.1. Lineage (NCBI taxonomy): Eukaryota > Viridiplantae > Streptophyta > Magnoliopsida > Poales > Poaceae > Triticum > Triticum aestivum. Next base: position 136,356,446 of record NC_057809.1, on the reverse strand, counting down.
GCAGTTTCCATATGTACCTGATTTATTCGCATTTCTATACGCAAAATCAAGTTAATGAAACTCGGTCTACTTGTGTTCCAAAAAAAAAACTCGGTCTACTTTCCTCGGCGAACGTGATGTGATGTGCTCGATCAAAAGGCACTTTCTTAACTTGTTGATGTTCCGCTTTCGCTTTAGGAGATCGTCAGATGCGCAACATAAATGCCGCGACAGTACGTAAAAGCCTTGCACTAGTTTAGTTTCCGTTGGCGAGTAGTGATCACAGCTGTACATGCATTGCATCCATGCAAATGGCTCGGCGAGGAGCATACAGTGTTCTCTCTGCTCACGGTTTGCCACGGACGAAAATAACCGGTGACCGACGACCGTCTCGTGGTCGCCCCTACCCGTATCCGTGACGCCGCTCCCTTTACGTTGATGGACGACTCACATTGGCTCCATCTACCGTCCACTTTCTAAGACCACGGTCGTACCATCTGGCAATGTGCTCACGGACACGGTCGACGAGATCGATCGATGGAGAGAAACACACCATACGATACGGGACGATAGACGTGGCTGATTACAACTTCCACCCGTGCCACAGGGGTGGAATTATACGAAGAATGGTGTCTTCACGGTGCGATCAGCCTATCACCTTAAAATTAGAGCAAGATCCAGACGGCCGGAGTTCACCTTAAAATTAGAGCAGCTCTTGGTTGGACGTGGCTGCTTACTATAGGATTCCGTGATGGAAGCGCCCGTGAGAGGGTCGCGGTATTTATTGATAGAAGGGGCTTATCCCTTGTTGCGCATACAAACTTGGAAACTTGGACTACAAGAGATGGATGAGACAGAGATGATCTAAACATGATACAAAGTTATCTCGATCATATAACAAACTACCACGACTCCTATATGTGCTGGCCTAACAACCATCAGGGGATATCTTCAACACACCCCTTAATCACAACTTGGCCAAATTGAGATTACGTCTGAATTTCTCGAAGCTTCCCATGGGCAATGCCTTGGTGAAGCCATATGCAATCTTGTCCCCTGAATGAACAAAACAAACATCTAACTGCTTGTTGGAAACTCGTTCTCTGACAAAGTGAAAATCTATCTCAATGCATTTGGTTCTGGCATGAAAGACCCGATTTGCGGAAAGATAAGTGGCACCAAGGTTATCACACCACAAGCAAGGAGTTGCGCTTGTGCCACTCCAAGTTCCTTCAGCATGGACTGAAGCCAAATAATCTCTGCAGTAGCATTAGCCAATGCTTTATACTCAGCCTCTATACTAGACCTGGAAATAGTTGCCTGCTTCTTTGCACACCATGATACTAGGTTAGGACCAAAAAATATTGCAAAACCACATGTGGATCTCCTGTCATCAATACTTTCACCCCAGTCAACATCAGTGAATGCACTGATAAGATTGGACTGAGACCTGTTGAATGTTAGTCCAACATTAACTGTGTGCTTTATATATCTTAGAATACGTTTGGTAGCAGTCCAATGCAGGGTGGTAGGAGCATGCAAAAATTGACATACTTTGTTTACAACAAAGGATATATCTGGTCTAGTAAGAGTCAAATATTGAAGAGCACCAATCATACTTCTATACTGGGTGTGATGTCTACTACACAACCTTCTTCTTGTAGACGTTGTTGGGCCTTCAAGTGCAGAGGTTTGTAGGACAGTAACAAACTTCTCTCAAGTGGATGACCTAAGGTTTATCAATCCATAGGAGGCATAGGATGAAGATAGTCTCTCTCAAGCAACCCTGCAACCAAATAACAAAGAGTCTCTTGTGTCCCCAACACACCCAATACAATGGTAAATTGTATAGGTGCACTAGTTCGGCGAAGAGATGGTGATACAAGTGGTATATGGATGGTAGATAAAGGTTTTTGTAATCTGAAAATATAAAAACAGCAAGGTAACTAATGATAAAAGTGAGCGTAAACGGTATTGCGATGAGTTGAAACAAGGCCTAGGGTTCATACTTTCGCTAGTGCAAGTTCCCTCAACAATAATGACATAATTGGATCACATAACTATCCCTCAAACATGCAGCAAAGAGTCACTCCAAAGTCACTAATAGCGGAGAACAAACGAAGAGATTATGGTAGGGTACGAAACCACCTCAAAGTTATTCTTTCCAATCAATCCGTTGGGCTATTCCTATAAGTGTCACAAACAACCCTAGAGTTCGTACTAGAATAACACCTTAAGACACAAATCAACCAAAACCCTAATGTCACCTCAAGTATCTGTGGGTATGATTATACGATATGCATCACACAATCTCAGATTCATCTATTCAACCAACACATAGAACCTCAAAGAGTGCCCCAAAGTTCCTACCGGAGAATCACGACGAAAACATGTGCCAACCCCTATGCATAGGTTCATGGGCGGAACCCGCAAGTTGATCACCAAAACATACATCAAGTGAATCACCTGGTATCCCATTGTCACCACAGATATGCACGGCAAGACATACATCAAGTGTTCTCAAATCTTTAAAGACTCAATCCGATAAGATAACTTCAAAGGGAAAACTCAATCCATTACAAGAGAGTAGAGGGGGGAAGAAACATCATAGGATCCAAATGTAATAGCAAAGCTCGTGATACATCAAGATTGTAACACCTCAAGAACACGAGGGAGAGAGAGAGATCAAACACATAGCTACTGGTACATACCCTCAGCCCCGAGGGAGAACTACTCCCTCCTCGTCATGGAGAGCACCGGGATGATGAAGATGGCCACCGGAGAGGGATTCCCCCCTCCGGCAGGGTGCCGGAACGGGTCTAGATTGGTTTTCGGTAGCTACGGAGGCTTCTGGCGTCGGAACTCCCGATCTATTGTGCTTCTGGATGTTTTTAGGGTATACGGAGATATATAGGAGGAAGAAGTGCGTCAGGGGGGCCACGAGGGTGGATGGCGCGCCCAAGGGGGGTGGGCGCGCCCCCTACCTCGTGGCCTCCTCGAAGCTTCCCTTACGTGGACTCCAAGTCTTCCGGGCTTCTTCTGATCCAAAAATAAGTTCCGTGAAGTTTCAGGTCAATTGGACTCCGTTTGGTTTTCCTTTTCTGCGATATTCTAAAACAAGGTAAAAACAGAAACTGGCACTGGGCTCTGGGTTAATAGGTTAGTCCCAAAAATGATATAAAAGTGTATAATAAAGCCCATAAACATCCAAAACAGTAGATAATATAGCATGGAGCAATCAAAAATTATAGATACGTTGGAGACGTATCAGGGTGCCATCCTCCTCACTAAGAGGCTCACCTTCATGCAGAGACAATTTTTCTGAACTAGACGGTGGAGTTGGTGAAGGCCTGCATCCTTGCATACCCACTCTTTCAAATAAATCAGTTGCATATTTTTCTTGATATAAGACTACACCATCTTTGTTTTTCTTGACTTAAATACCCAAGAAGAAATTCAGGTCCCCAAGGTCCTTCAAAGCAAACTCTGAGCCTAGGTCCTTCAGGAGTGCTGTCACCGCTTCATCTGATGAACTAGTGACAGTAATATCATCAACATATATGAGCATGTACTGTCACTAGTTGATGATATTACTGAAGGACGTCCTCTTCTAGAACACCATGTAAAAACACATTCTGTACGTCCAACTGCCTTAGGCTCGAGTTCCTGGACACATCATTGTTTGATGATATATTGTTTGATGATATTACTGTCACTAGTTCATTGTTTGATGATATTACTCTTTTTACACTTCATTGTTTATTTTCAACAAGTCCAATATATGTTCAACTGCCTTAGGCTCGAGTTCCTGGACACACCCTTAGGTTTGAGTGGTTCATATAAACCTCCTCTTCTAGAACACCATGTAAAAACGCATTATGTACGTCCAACTGCCTTAGGCTCGAGTTCCTGGACACAGCAACCGATAAAACCAATCTAATAGTAGCAGCTTTAACAACTAGGATAAAAGTGTCCTCATAATCAATGCCATATCTTTGTTTGAACCCTTTAGCTACCTGTCTAGCTTTATACCTATCAATAGTGCCACCTGACTTCCTTTTAATCTTGTATACCCACTTAAAATCTATTAGGTTTTTACCTTGACCGTGTGAAACCAAGTGCCACGTGTGATTCTTTTTCAATGCTATGTATTCGTCTTCCATGGCTTTCCTCCAGTTTGGATCTGCCAAAGCTTCTTCTACAAACCGTGGCTCTCCTATAGTACAGATTGGTCCAAATTTTAAAATACTTTTGTAATTGATCAGTTGGATGTTTCCTGTCTACAACATTGTACTAACACGTGTAGGCGCATGTGTAGCTGCCCCGAGCGCAGAGGATCCCGCTCCCAACCACATAGGGTGGGCCACCATGCGGCATAGATGAGCCAACGACTGCGCCCGAGTCTCCATCTAGCGCGGGACCCGTGCCTGACTCCCATGGAGGAGAGCCTACACCCGCGCCCATGTCGGCACGTGAGGCGAGGCCCCCATCTAGGACGCGGGTGGGAGAGTGCCGCGTTGTGGGGTCGAGCGCCCGCGGGGCCATTGTTGGGAAACGTTGCATGGAAAACCACTTTTTTCTATGCACACGCAATGATCTATCCATGGAGATGCATATCAACGAGGGGGAGAGTGTTTCTACGTACCCTCGTAGACTGAAAGCGGAAGCGTTTGACAACGCGGTTGATGTAGTCGAACTTCTTCTAGCTCCAACCGATCAAGTACCGAACGTACGGCACCTCCAAGTTTTGCACACGTTCAGCTCGGTGAGGCCCCTCGCTTTCTTGATCCAGCAAGGTGTCGAGGTAGTAGATGAGTTCCGTCAGCACGACGGCGTGATGACGGTGATGGTGAAGTGATCCGTGCAGGGCTTCGCCTAAGCACCGTGAGAATATGACCGGGGGTGTAAACTGTGGAGGGGGGCACCACACACGGCTCAAAATTGATGTTGTGTGTTCTAGGCGCCCCCTCTCCTCATATATATAGGTGGGAGGGGAGGGGAGGCACCCAGGGGGCACCGCAAGTAGGATCTGAATCCTACTTGGGGTTTCCCCAAGTGGCGCCCCCTCCTTACTTTATCGGAGAAGAAAGGGAAGGGGGGCCGAACCCCCCTTTTTCCTTCTCCTATTTGCCCAGTGACAACCCACAAGTATAGGGGATCACAATAGTTTTCGAGGGTAGAGTATTCAACCCAAATTTATAGATTCGACACAAGGGGAGCCAAAGAATATTTGTAAGTATTAGCAACTGAGTTGTCAATTCAGTCACACCTGGAGATTAATTATATGCAACAAAGTGATCAGTAGAACAGTAATATGATAATTTTGATAGTAGTGATAGCAGCAATAGTAACTGTAACCGTGATAGCAGTAATTTTGTAGCAAGTGCAACAATAACGATAGAAGTAGTAACTTAGCAAGAACAATATAAGAGAAATTCGTAGGCACTGGATCGATGATTTGTTGGATGATATTCATCATGTGACAGTTATAACCTAGGGTGATATGGCACTAGCTCTAGTTCATAAATATAATGTAGGCATGTATTTCGTAAATAGTCATATATGCTTATGGAAAGAACTTGCATGACATCATTTGTCCTACCCTCCCGTGGCAGCGGGGTCCAATTGGGAACTAAGGGATATTAAGGCCTCCTTTTAATAGAGAACCGGAACAACGCATTAACACACGGTGAATACATGAACTCCTCAAACTACGGTCATCACCGGGAGTGGTCCTGACTATTGTGACTATAATTTGCAAGATCAGATCTAGAACATGGATATAATGGTGATAGCATAAACGGTTCAGATCTAAAATCATGGCACCCAGGCCCAAAGTGACAAGCATTAAGCATGGCAAAGTCATAGCAACATCAGTCTCAGAACATAGTGTATACTAGGGATCAAGCCCTAACAAAACTAACTAGATTACATGATGAATCTCATCCAACTCCTCACCGACCAACGAGCCTACGAAGGAATTACTCACTCCCGGTGGGGAGCATCATGGAATTGGCAATGGAGAAGGGTTGGTGATGACGAAGAACGAAGATCCCCCTCTCTGGAGCCACAAACGGACTCCAGATCTGGCCTCCCGATGAAGAATAGGAGGTGACGGCGGCTCCATCTCGTGGATCGCGATAATTCTTTCTCCCTGATTTTTTCTGGAAAAATAAGAT
>NC_057809.1:136324741-136349981 GCF_018294505.1 Triticum aestivum | reverse complement strand
GTATAAAAATCCTCGCAAAGTTTCGTTCCATTCCGAGAACTTTTATTTTTGCACAAAAATAACACCATGGTAGTTCTGCTGAAAACAACGTCAGTCCGGGGTTAGTTTCATTAATTAGAGTCCAAAACAAGAGAAAAAGCGTTAGGAACAGTAGATACGTTAGAGACGTATCAACTCCCCAAGCTTAAACCTTTGCTTGTCCTCAAGCAATTCAGTTGATAAACTGAAAGTGAAAAATAAAAACTTTTATGAACTCTTTTGCTCTTGTTTGCATAAATAAGCTTAAACAGCACCCGGGTTTTCAGCCAACATTATAACTAACCATGCCGACAATAACTCTTAAAAATTATATTAACTCATATCAATGACATAATCAACTAGCGTGCAATAATAACATATCTCAAACAACAACACATTGTCAAAACAACTATGATATAATATGACAATAGTGGTATCTCGCTAGCCCTTTCTGAGACCGCAAAACATAAATGCAGAGCACCTCCAAAGTTCAAGCAGCGACTAGACATTGTAATTCATGGTAGAAAAGATCCAGTCATGATGCACCCAACATTAGCTACAGACAATGCATCAGCATGACAACAGTGCTCTCAGGTTCTGGCGCTTATTTTAGAAGGTGATGACACAACATAAAAGTAAATAGATAGTCCCTTCGCAGAGGGAAGCAGTGATTTGCAGAGGTGCCTGAGCTCAAGTTTTTGAAACAGTGGTAAATGATATTTTTGAGACATGGACCCTTCTTGTTTACTTCACGACCATTAGTTATCAATATCTTCCATGCACAGGACTTCTTCATCCGCCAACTTGCTGCATCAGGCTCTGATCTTTTTGGCTTGAAGTTCTACGCTCCATGGATAATGCGGATGATCAAACTCCACTCCGCTATCTCATATCAGCCATCTGCTCGCAATCATCGGATCTTTCTGCCTGATGTGGATATGTCCGTTGAAGCCATTTGTCCTGAGCCTGCCAAGGAGCCTCTTAGTCTTCAGAATGCAGAGCATCAAAGTTTCTCTTAGAACATTGAAGGAGTTGAAGCAATCACCCGTGTTTATCCTCTGGCTGGAACTACACGTGCACCTCATCGTGCCCTTACTGAAGCCACCGAAAGCACAATTGCCCAACGACCCAAGAAGCGATCTCGTGTTCTCAACGACCGAGAGCTTCTGGTGGCTCTTCATCAGAAACAGGATAGGCATCATGACTGGCTGAAGCGCCAAATGCAAAGCCTCTTGGTGGATGTCAACCGCATTCGCAATCTTGCCACCATGAATGCCTTTGTTGCCCATGAAACCTCTCGCCGCATATGGAAAGGGCTGACGCTTATGTGCTCTAAGGATGATCTTCAAGAGGATGGCTTCTCTGAACGCTTCAAGTTTGACTCCACACCTCCTCGAAGGGCAGTGCTACGACGAACTCCATCTCTTGAAGACTCTGAGTTCTCTTCCTTTGCTGCAACTATGAATGCCAGAGTGATCTAGGACGAAGACGATGCTACCTCACCGCCACCTCCTTCAGCATGCTTTGACACTGCTCCAAGTTCTTCTGCACCGCCGAACACCACCGACGACCCTGCTGTTTCACCTACTCTTTATGGGAGCGAGTAGATGCTCTATGTCTTCAAACCTTTTTGGTCCTCACTGACAAAAGGGGGAGAAGCATATGAGTTTGATAGTCTTCAAGCGGGGGTCCACATGGGCGGTTGCTTTATATTTTGCCTCATGTTTACAACTCTCGTTTTGATACATTTGGTTCTTTGAGTTGTAACACCTAAACTCGATGGTCGTCTGCTACTTATTTGCTACTTTGTGATGCGATGATAAATTCCGCATGTGCGACGATAAATTCCGCACTTAGATCATTTTGTAGACATCCATTTTCCATTATGCATGTCATTATCTTCACATACCTTCACATGCATAATGAATTGTCATCATAAGTTGAAGAGGATCTCCACGAGTACAACCTGCCATGTGCATTTGCATTCCAAAAGCAAACTACTTATATGCACATCTTCAGGGGGAGCCCTTGCAACTTATGAAGACAATTCCTTATCCTTTACAATTTCACATATTATATTCCCCGTTGAAAACTTCAACTAGTTTGTCATCAATCACCAAAAAGGGGGAGATTGTAAGTGCATTTAGTGCCACCCCTAGTTGGTTTTGGAGTATTGACGACAAACCTAGTTGAGGGACTAATGTGTTTGTGAGAATTGCAGGATAACACAGGTAGAAGTCCCTCATTGATTCGGTTTTCCTACCAGAGATGACCCCTAAAAATGTATGAAGACATTGATGTCAAAGGTGGTATATGAATATATGCTCATTGAAGACTATGACAAGAGAAGACATCGCATGAAGCCTATGGAGCTCGAAGACTCAGATCTTTCGTAGTTCCTTTTCTTCTTTATTGAGTCATAGGAACCACCGTACTGTTAAGTGGGGTCCAAGTGAACCAGTCAGAATGACTGAAGTGATGCTTAACCAAAACCTATGTCTTCGAGTGAAGACTATGAGAGCGAATCTTGTCTAGAGTCGGACAAGTCAGCTTTGCTTGTAGCCCAAGTAAAGTTGCCGTGTGTGTTTGAAATCTGACCATTGGAACACGCGTCAGTTCCTTAGTGACCCAGGGTCATTTCGGACAAATCAGGTCGGGTTGCCTAGTGGCTATAAATAGCCCACCCCCTACAACCATAAATGGTTGGCTGCTCAGAGTTAGAGTACGACTTTTATCGTTTGAGAGCAACCCACCTCGAAGCCTTTGAGAGAGAATTCCTTGCGAGGATAAAGCCCTAACCACTAGAGCCAAAGAGTGTTAGGCATCACTTAAGTCTTCCTGTCTGTGTGATCTGAAGACTTATTACACTTGAGGACTGTGAATCCTCCAGCCGGTTAGGCGTCACGTTCTGAGCATCGAAGAGTCATTGTGGATCGCCGGTGAACGAAGTCTGTGAAGGTTTGGGAGTCTACCTTGAAGACTTAGCAGAGTGATTGGGCAAGGTCTGTGTGACCTTAGCTCAAGGGGAATATGGTGAGGACTGGGTGTCCTGAGCTGCGTGTTCAGGACTGGGTGTCCGGGACTGTGTGTCCTCAGGTTTAAATACCTAGCCGCCCTAACCAGACGTACAGTTGTCACAGCAACTGGAACTGGTCCAACAAATCATTGTCTTCAACGAGTCACTGGTTTCATCCTCCCCTTCCCTTTACTTACTGTTGGTCCTTGTGAAGTCATCGTATGATTGCACTATCTTTTGTCTTCACTGAGTGACTGCTTGTTCTGATTGGCTTCTTAATATCTTCCTACCTGATCCTTACTACCTAGCTGCTATTAGTCATTGTGCTTTCACTTTATTGAATACTTGACTATGGTTTGCCTAGTGTAGTCTACCTTTCGCTGCATGGTATAGGTTTATTTCTATCGTTTGTCTTCGAAACTTCCATGTTTTGAAGACTTTCATAAAAATCGCCTATTCACCCCCCCTCTAGTCGATATAACGCACTTTCAATTGGTATCAGAGCAAGGTACTCCCTTGTTCTGTGTGATTCGGTTTAACCACCTAGAGTTTTAGCTATGTCGACTGCAGGGATAATTAAAGTCTCCGCTGCGTGCCCCGTCTTCGATGGAACTGAATATCCCTACTGGAAGAATAAGATGCGCATGCATCTTGAAGCCATTGACGTCGACCTATGGTATGTCGTCAAGAACGGCGTTCCCAAGGCTGGAGAAGGTGTCACTGCTGCTGACATCAAGAAGTTTGTTCAACTGGACTCTACTGCCAAGAATATCATTTGTGGTCATCTTACCAAAGGATAGTATGGCCGTGTGAGTGCTTTGGAAACATCTAAGCTAGTCTGGGACTGGCTCTCCAAGGTCAACGAAGCCGTCTCAACCCAGAGAGATCAGAGAATCAGTGTCCTTCACAACCTCTTCAACCGCTTCAAGAGAAATGACAATGAGAATGTCCAGCTCACGTTTGATCAACTCACTGACATCACAAATGAGCTTCAAGCTCTCGGCACCACCGAGATCACCAAGCATGAAGTTGTCAAGACACTCCTGAGATCACTTGACAGCTTGTTTGACACCCTAGCCCTGATGATTCAAGAATGTCCGGACTTCAAGACACTCGATCCGTCTGACATACTTGAGAGGCTCAACACACATGAGTTTCAGCTTTCTGAGAAAAGAGACATCTATGGTCCCAACTATGGGAGAACTCGTGCCTTGAAGGCAAAAGCTATCTCCACATCTGAAGAAGAATCTGACAGCAGTTCTGATGATCCTGAAGACATTGGAAAGGAGCTCGCTATGCTTGTGAAGAAGTTCCAAAAATTCACCAAGAAGAAAGGCTTCAGAAAGTCTTCACGATCAAGCTCAGGGAATGATGAAGCTTCTGCTCATGACTACAAGAAAAGATCATGCCACAAGTGCAAGAAACCTGGCCACTACATCTCTGAGTGTCCGCAGTGGGACAATGAGAACAAGAAGAAGAAGAAGAGCAAGGAGTATGACTCCGACGACAAGAAGAAGAAGAAATACTCAAAGTCCTCTTCCAAGTCTTCCTCCAAGTCTTCATCACACAAGAAGAGCTCATCTGGCAAGGCACGTGCGTTTGTTGGCAAGGAAATGGATTCAGAGGAGGAGTCCGCTTCTGAGGAGGCGGAGGTGGAGTCTGAGGAGGAGTCTGATTCTGGCATTGCGAGTCTGGCTACAGCATACGTTGCTAATCAAGTGGAAGGAATTGACTTCGATGAAACATTTTCTCCCGTGGCTCGACTTGAAGCCATACGCATACTGCTGGCCTATGCAAATCATCATAACATACTTCTATACCAAATGGATGTGAAGAGCGTGTTTCTCAATGGCAAGATTGAAGAAGAAGTGTATGTTGCACAACCGCCTGGCTTTGAAGATCCAAAACATCCTGACATGGTATACAAGCTCAACAAGGTACTGTATGGCCTCAAACAAGCCCCTCGGGCTTGGTATGAGACACTCAAATACTTCCTGAAGAGCAAAGGCTTCACACCTGGCTCCCTCGACCCCACTCTCTTCACGAAGACATATGATGGTGAACTGTTTGTGTGCCAAATATATGTGGATGACATTATCTTCGGCTGCACCAATCAGAAATACAGTGAAGAGTTTGGATATATGATGCAAGAGCAATATCAGATGTCCATGATGGGAGAGCTGAAGTTCTTCCTCGGTCTTCAAATACAACAGCAACGCAACGACATCTTTATATCTCAAGAGAAGTATCTCAAAGATTGCCTGAAGAAGTTCGGTATGCAAGACTGCAAAGGCTTCACAACACCAATGCCAGCCAAACATCATCTGGGTCCCGACGACAATGGTAAAGAGTTTGATCAAAAGGTATACCGCTTCATGATTGGTTCTTTACTTTATCTATGTGCATCTAGGCCAGATATTATGCTTAGTGTTTGCATGTGTGCTTGATTCCAAGCAGCACCAAAGGAATCGCATCACTTAGCTGTGAAGCGAATTCTTCGATATTTGGCTCACACCCCAACTCTAGGATTATGGTATCCAAAGGGCTCAGAGTTTGATCTGGTTGGATTCTCGGATGCTGATTATGCTGGTGACAAGGTTGATCGCAAGTCTACATCAGGCACATGTCATTTTCTGTGACGATCACTTGTATGTTGGTCTTCAAAGAAGCAGAACCATGTATCTCTCTCCACTACTGAATCTGAATACATCGGTGCTGGATCTTGCTGCGCTCAGCTTCTGTGGATGAAGCAAACACTCAAAGACTATGGCATTCATCTGAAGCAAGTGCCACTCTACTGCGACAACGAAAGCGGCATCAAGATTGCCAACAACCCAGTTCAGCACTCGAAGACAAAGCACATTGAGATTCGTCATCACTTTCTCAGAGATCATGTTGTGAAGGAAGACATTGATATCATACACTTCAACACTGAAGAGCAATTGGCAGATATCTTCACCAAGCCCTTGGATGAGAAGAGATTTTGCAAGTTACGGTGTGAGCTAAATATCTTGGAATCCTCAAATGTCCTATGATCAGGCACACATCCTAACACTTATGCATATTGATGACTTAGATGTGCAACACACAAAGTAAAGTATATCTTAAATTAATGAAGACATGCATTCTAAGTGTGAATACATTAATAAGGAATTTGACTTCAGAGCGCCATGATAATTGTGCGCCGTGTCTGGGTCTAATACTTCCTACACGGTGGGTAACGCCACCACCAAATGTTCTGTTTGATGTGTTTCACTCATGGCGTTACATTTGCTATGTCTTCACATTTGGTTTGGCTTCAATCTCAACATGTCTTCATGATTATCTTCACTATGTTGATTATATATATATATACTAGTGTTCTGTCCTCTACAGCATTCACTTATAGCTATGTCTTCTTGTTGAATCTTTTGAACTAAGTGAATGTGATCGGACCCTAACCTCTCTATGCTTTCTATCTCAAACTCTATCTCTCCAAATCATATGCATTCTTTTGAACCTGTCAAATGTCTTCTCTGCTTCCTTGTCAGCAGAAGATACAGAGACAATCATTAAGTCCTCTTTCAATGCTAATTCCTTCACCTGAAAACCGGAGAAGTGGGAACGACCACCCGACAATCCAGGCGTGCGTGGGACATGGAACAACCTCTGACATGCTGCATGATGGACACGTGTTCCTCAGATGTGAATCGCCAGGGGCACCTGTGTAATAACACTGAGCCGCCCCTGTCCCTATAAATACGCGCCACACCACAGTCATTATCTCTTCTTTCACTCTCGCACGAACCCTAGCGCCACCGCTAGCCCTCGACGACGCCGGCGACGAAGCGCTTAGCTGCCGCAACCTCTCCGACGCCGTCTTCACGCCGACCGCGAACATCGTCTTCTCCGCCATCGCCATAGGTGTCCTCCGTCGCCAAGTTAGGGCACAGACGATCGGACTGCTCGGCCTCCTCTTCCACTCCGTCTAGCAGTTCTCCGTGTGGTAAATAAAACTTCCTTTTTATGGCCCCTTTGATCCTATAGATTCGTCACTTTCTACCACAAGCAGTTTCTGTTCACACAAGTTGGATCTATTTCATACTGCATCTCATAATATGCCTAGTATATTCACTCATGCTTCACAAAGTAGTTAGATTCCTCACTTGTACTGATCCATGGATTCGTACAAATCTAGAACCAACTCCTTATCTATGAGTGAATGTCTTCACACGATGAGGTCAATGTCTTCTAAACTGATTTATCTTCAAAATCTTCTGAGAATGCATATGACCTCTTCCCCTTCCCTCGCACCTTAATGCTGTCAAAGGTACATGTCCGTGGGAGAATCCCTTGGTTCTCATAGTCTGCATTCATTTGCAGAATTCTTGCAGTATCACATATATTCTCCCGAAGCCAGTTCCTGTTTGTCCAGCAAGCGAAAGCCTTTGAAGCCTTTAAACGTATTGAAGCCATTCAGTTTAAAGTTCATGGCTTCAGAGAAATCAGCAAGGAAGGGTGGCAGAAAGCGTCGAGGAGAAACATCAAGAGATCTGCCCGATGACCTCTCAGAGCTATACAAGACAGATCCTGAAGAGGATTACAATCAGCACAAGACACGAATCTAATGGATTCGACGATATTGGGCAGAACAGTGGTTCAAGTACAGATTTGTGACAAAGGAATATGCTGAAAAGAATGCCATCAAGCGACCATGGGGAGACATCCTCTACAAAAATCTTCAACCCAGGTCCAGAGATGAAGCCATTGAACAAGGCTTCTATCCCTGCATGGTCCATGGACCACAGCCTGTGGATGCTGACCCATCATCACTACTATGGTGTCGTGACGACAATCTGTTCAAGCGCAACTTCCAGTTTGCCCAGAATTCAGCAAAGCAGAACAAGAAGTCTTTGGGATTAGACTTCAACCCTGGTCCCTCTGCTCCCCGTGCCGATGGCACTCGCGAAGCTGAACCCAATCTTCTTGGGGCCTTCTACAACTTGGAAGGTCTCATCACTCATATCGTGGTTCAAGGGACAGCCGTGAATGAGCCTGCAGATGACGCTGAATCAGATGAAGCGCCTGCAGCGCCGAAGCCAAAGAAGTTGAAGCAGCCTAAAGCTTCCAAGCCTGCCTCTGCACCAAAAATCTCACGGGCGAAGCCACTGGCTACTGCACATCCTGAAGACAGTGTGCAGTATGAAGATTTGTCATGCATCTCCAAGCCCTAGAAAGTCAAGATGCCTCTGCCACACACCGGCCAAGAACTGACAGCTGCTGCTATACTGCGCAACGATGCCATCGACCTGTCCAGTGATGAAGATCTTGCAGATGACGCTCTTGAGAAACTGATCACGAGCAAAGAAGAAGCAGAAATCTTCAATGATCTGCCTCTCTTTGACGTGGCAATCATTCACAACTTCATTGATGAGTGCTTTGACACGCCCAACCTCAGCTTCGAAGACCTGCAACTTCCAATTGGCCTCAGTGTCGCCTTCCATGGTGCCATTGCTTCAGAGCTAACTCTAGCTCAGCGCATCGTCGAACTGAAGCAAAAGATTGACTTTGAGAAAGCTCAGTTCAAGAAGCATATGGCCAAGCTCAGCGTGCAAGAGGTGAAAAACTTCAAAATTATGCTGCACGAGCTCAAAGAAGCCTTTCTCAAGAAAAATGCAGAAGCTCAGGGTTCTCGTGAGCGCATGAAGAGCCTGGCTGACAAGTGTGTGCAAGGCTACAACGAGGCTGAGAAGCACAAGGCCCTTGGGCGTCTGGGCATTGATCCCAGGATGGCTGCTAAGCAGAAGAAGAAGCCCACTGCGGCCGAACCCAACGCACCAAGGCAGGAAGCAGATCCCATTGTCTTCCCAACTAGCATGACTGGCTCAAAGCCAAAGGCTAGGTCAACCGCTTCAGAACTGAAGAAGACGAGGACTGCTGAGGCTGAAGCCAGAAAGAGGAAACATTCTAAAGCCTCTGATGCTGCTCCCTCCAAGAAGAAGTGGAAGACCAAGAAGGAACGGGCTGCTCCCACAGAGCCCTTAATTGTTGAACCCATCTCCATGGTTCGTCCTGACGCTGAACATCAAGAGCGCCAACTGACTGTCCATGAGCCTGCTTCCACAAAGGCTCATGAAGCTGGAGACTTTCCAGCAGCCGATCCCACCGCTGCTGAAGACATTGGTCACCATGACCATGTTGAAGATGATGCACTTCTTCCTCAGATCGAGCACCAACAGGTATCATCGCCTGTGCTTATGCACAGCGAACTCATCAGCATTGGTCGTCCTCTGACGCCAATTGCTCAGGATGCATCATGGGCTGATCACCCACAAGAACAAGAGGAAGATGACCTTGAGGCCCAGCCAACTCCAACTCCACAGGTGTCACCAGCGTTACGCAGGCTTCGCAAAGGACCAAGGCCTCCAGTCTCTGAGTCTGAAGCTAAAGCTGCTGAAGACATTCCGGCTGCATCAGCCGATGAAGAAGAAACCCCAAGAGTTGCTACACCCCTGTCTCACCAAGAAGCTGTTCTCGAGGAGAACGTGACTGTGACCGACCCTCCAGCTCATCAAGTGGAGGCTGAGAATCTTGAGGCTGCCACCGAAGCCACTGACGCTGTCATGGCTGAAGCCAATGTGGAGCCTACACCAACCCAAGCACCAGAAGTCAGCGAAGCCAATGATACCACTGCTTCTGTTCCTGCGCCTGCTGCTGGTCCTCAGTTTGATTATCATGTTGAGCACAGGCCTCAGGTACAAAAGCCAATTCCAAGGTTGCCCAGGTTTCCAGGTCCTGCATCAGCACCTGGATCCTTCAATGTCAATGGCTTCAAAGCAGACAACACTTTCTTCAATAGCTCCAAGAACCCCTACGCAAGGGAAAGAATATCTTTTGATCGGTTCTGGAGCTATCCGCAGCGAAGCTATTACTCCTGCATTCTGTACAATCAAGGTCACATCTTCCCACATAAGCGTCTTGACACCGAAGCAATAGCTGGTCTGCCCTATCTGGAAGAAACTCTGGATTGCTTCAAAGAGGTTGGATTGTTGCTGTTTGTCACCGACCAAGAGCACTGGAATGAAGAGTTGCTGCTCCAATTATATGCCACACTTCACATCCGTGGGTACAATAGAGATCCGAAGACTTGGGTCCTGGAGTGGATGACAGGAAATGTTCATCACGAAGCCAAAGCCTTTGATATCATTGAGCTCACTGGTCTGCCCACTCCTGGCGATCTCTACTGTCAGCTTCACAGTGAAGCTATGGAGAGCATCTTTCAGAAGCCTAAACCAAACATGAGTCAGATGCTCAGCATGATGAAGCCCTTGACACAAGATGCTGCATATCCTAAGGAGTTCTTTGTTGAAGACCTTGAGTATCTGCCAAGGACTATTTATCACATCATAAGGCGAACTCTCTGGCCCATCAAAGGACATTCTCCACATGTCAAGATGGAAGGTGCAATGAAGACTTTGGTCTTCTATATTCTTCATGGAAAATGCTTCAATGCACAGGACTTCTACATCCGCCAACTTGCTGCATCAGGCTCTGATCTTTTTGGGTTGAAGTTCTACGCTCCATGGATAATGCGGCTGATCAAACTCCACTCCGCTATCTCATATCAGCCATCTGCTCACAATCATCGGATCTTTCTTCCTGATGTGGATATGTCCGTTGAAGCCATTTATCCTGAGCCTACCAAGGAGCCTCTTAGTCTTCAGAATGCAGAGCATCAAAGTTTCTCTCAGAACATTGAAGGAGTTGAAGCACTCACCCGTGTTTATCCTCTGGCTGGAACTACACGTGCACCTCATCGTGCCCTTACTGAAGCCATCGAAAGCACAATTTCCCAACGACCCAAGAAGCGATCTCGTGTTCTCAACGACCGAGAGCTTCTGGTGGCTCTTCATCAGAAACAAGATAGGCATCATGATTGGCTGAAGCGCCAAATGCAAAGCCTCTTGGTGGATGTCAACCGCATTCGCAATCTTGCCACCAAGAATGCCTTTGTTGCCCATGAAACCTCTCGCCGCACATGGAAAGGGCCGACGCTTATGTGCTCTAAGGATGATCTTCAAGAGGATGGCTTCTCTGAACGCTTCAAGTTTGACTCCACACCTCCTCGAAGGGCAGTGCTGTGACGAACTCCATCTCTTGAAGACTCTGAGTTCTCTTCCTCTGCTGCAACTGTGAATGCCAGAGTGATCGAGGATGAAGAAGATGCTACCTCACCGCCACCTCCTTCAGCACGCTTCAACACTGCTCCAAGTTCTTCTGCACCGCCGAACACCACCGACGACCCTACTGTTTCACCTACTCTTCATGGGAGCGAGTAGATGCTCTATGTCTTCAAACCTTTTTGGTCCTCACTGACAAAAGGGGGAGAAGCATATGAGTTTGATAGTCTTCAAGCGGGGGTCCACATGGGCAGTTGCTTTATATTTTGCCTCGTGTTTACAACTCTCGTTTTGATACATTTGGTTCTTTGAGTTGTAACACCTAAACTCGATGGTCGTCTGCTACTTATTTGCTACTTTGTGATGCGATGATAAATTCCGCATGTGCGATGATAAATTCCGCACTTAGATCATTTTGTAGACGTCCATTTTCCATTATGCATGTCATTATCTTCACATACCTTCACATGCATAATGAATTGTCATCATAAGTTGAAGAGGATCTCCACGAGTACAACCTTCCATGTGCATTTGCATTCCAAAAGCAAACTACTTATATGCACATCTTCAGGGGGAGCCCTTGCAACTTATGAAGACAATTCCTTATCCTTTACAGTTTCACATATTATATTCCCCGTTGAAAACTTCAACTAGTTTGTCATCAATCACCAAAAAGGGGGAGATTGTAAGTGCATCTAGTGCCACCCCTAGTTGGTTTTGGAGTATTGACGACAAACCTAGTTGAAGGACTAATGTGTTTGTGAGAATTGCAGGATAACACAGGTAGAAGTCCCTCATTGATTCGGTTTTCCTACCAGAGATGACCCCTAAAAATGTATGAAGACATTGATGTCAAAGGTGGTATATGAAGATATGCTCATTGAAGACTATGACAAGAGAAGACATCGCATGAAGCCTATGGAGCTCGAAGACTCAGATCTTTCGTAGTTCCT
The DNA here is from genome assembly GCF_018294505.1 of Triticum aestivum. Lineage (NCBI taxonomy): Eukaryota > Viridiplantae > Streptophyta > Magnoliopsida > Poales > Poaceae > Triticum > Triticum aestivum. The sequence continues at coordinate 136,337,835 of NC_057809.1, read as the reverse complement.
TTTCTTCTTTATTGAGTCATAGGAACCACCGTACTATTAAGTGGGGTCCAAGTGAACCAGTCAGAATGACTGAAGTGATGCTTAACCAAAACCTATGTCTTCGAGTGAAGACTATGAGAGCGAATCTTGTCCAGAGTCGGACAAGTCAGCTTTGCTTGTAGCCCAAGTAAAGTTGTCGTGTGTGTTTGAAATCTGACCGTTGGAACACATGTCAGTTCGTTAGTGACCCAGGGTCATTTCGGACAAATCAGGTCGGGTTGCCTAGTGGCTATAAATAGCCCCCCTACAACCATAAATGGTTGGCTGCTCAGAGTTAGAGTACGGCTTTTGTTGTTTTAGAGCAACCCACCTCGAAGCCTTTGAGAGAGAATTCCTTGCGAGGATAAAGCCCTAACCACCAGAGCCAAAGAGTGTTAGGCATCACTTAAGTCTTCCTGTCTGTGTGATCTGAAGACTTATTACACTTGAGGACTGTGAATCCTCCAGCCGGTTAGGCGTCACGTTCTGAGCATCCAAGAGTCATTGTGGATCGTCGGTGAACGAAGTCTGTGAAGGTTTGGGAGTCTACCTTGAAGATTTACCAAAGTGATTGGGCAAGGTCTGTGTGACCTTAGCTCAAGGGGAATACGGTGAGGACTGGGTGTCCTGAGCTGCGTGTTTAGGACTGGGTGTCCGGGACTGTGTGTCCTCAGGTTTAAATACCTAGCCGCCCTAACTAGACGTACAGTTGTCACAGCAACTGGAACTGGTCCAACAAATCATTGTCTTCAACGAGTCACTGGTTTCATCCTCCCCTTCCCTTTACTTACTATTAGTCCTTGTGAAGTCATCGTATGATTGCACTATCTTTTGTCTTCATTGAGTGACTGCTTGTTCTGATTGGCTTCTTAATATCTTCCTACCTGATCCTTACTACCTAGCTGCTATTAGTCATTGTGCTTTCACTTCATTGAATACTTGACTATGGTTTGCCTAGTGTAGTCTACCTTCCGCTGCATGGTAATAGGTTTATTTCTATCGTTTGTCTTCGAAACTTCCACGTTTTGAAGACTTTCATAAAAATCACCTATTCACCCCCCTCTAGTCGATATAACGCACTTTCAGTAATACCGCATATAGGTAGGTATGGTGGACTCGTATGGAATAACTTGGGTTCAAGGTTTCTGATGTACCAGCAGAATTCCCACTTAGTATAGGCGAAGGCTAGCAATTAGGTGGAGAAGCGGCCAGCTAGAGAGCAACAATGGTCATGAACATGCATTATGCGTAAGTAACATTGGACACTAGCATGAGTAGGATATGAACACCATGAACATAAATATCATAGAGGCTATGTTAGTTTTGATTCAACTACATGCATGAATAGTTGCCAAGTCAAGCCACTCGAAAATTCATAGGAGGATACCATATCATCATACTACATCACAATCATTTTAATGCAATGTTGATATCCAAGATAAATCATTATCCACCCCTAGCCACTTATACATGGCATGAGAAACTATAATCTCTAACTGTCATTGCAAATGTGTTTAATCATATTGGGTTGAATCATGGATACTAGGTTAAACATATTTATAAAAAATAGAACAAGTCGAGTTCATACCCGTTTCTCTCTGCCGCGGCCAGTTCATCGAATATCGTCATTATTGCCTTTCACTTGCACGACCAAACGATGTGAAAATAATAATAGTGCAAGAGTGCCGTGGACTAAGCTGGAATCTGCAAACATTTTATTCAACAGGAAAAGACAAGGTAATATGGTCTCTTTATTAGATCAAAATTTATGCATAGGAGAGCCACTCAAAATTTTCATCGTGGTCTTCTCCTCGGCATGACTCAAATAAAAAGAAAAGAAATTCAAAGAAACACACTAAAATATTTTTGGAGTTTTTGGTTTTCTTGAACAGGCAAATAAAAAGGGAAAAGAAAAAAACGAGAAAAACTATTTACACGGGAAAGCTCCCAACAAGTAAAAGAAGAACAAGGAAATCTTTTCGGGTTTTCTTTTTAGTGCTAGAACTAACTACTCTAGAAAGAAAATCAAAAAGAAGCAGGAACTATTTTTGCATTAAGTTTTTCAAACACACAAGAAGAAAGCGAGAAAATAAATTTAACATGGATGATACAATGAAAAAGTGTGGACACCGACAAATGAAATATGTGAACATGAATATAAAGTCAGCGGAAACACGTACTCCCCCAAGCTTAGGCTTTTGACCTAACTTGGTAATCGATCAGTAGCCTGGATAGCAGTAGGGATGCTGAGGAGCGGGCATCCACGGATCACATTGCTGAGGTTCCTCCTCTGCTGCAGCCTGGTTGTTCCAGTAGGCGACGATGTCCTTGGGCATAATCCTGTATCCTCCCATGGCAAAAGGATCAAACAAAGCAGGTGCAGGCAGTGGAATAATATCATGAGTGTTCTCACTAAAAACCAGGTTATGAGGAATAGGAATGTTAGGATAATCACATGCAATAAACTGGTGGTATTCCATGGCTGCGCGATCTAGGTAAACCTTGGGAAAGGATAATCTTGAAGGCGTATCTCAATGTTAAAGTGAGTCGCCAAGCGAGTAGTGTAAATACCATCATGTATTTTTCCCTTGGATCCGTTAATGTGGAGGCGACGTGCCACGATAGCTCCTAGGCTATAAGTGTTGTCGCCGTGAAGTGCGCGATGCAAAACAACAAAGTCTGGTGTGCTGAGTGCACCTACTTTTTGTCTAGGAAGCAAACACTTAACAATAAATAAAGCAAAATAATGCACGACAGGAAAGTGTATGCTAGTGGCGGTGATACCCGACACCCCTTTCTTATCCCCCACTGTAAGAGTGCGATAAAAGCCATCAAACTCCGCGGGTCTAGGCTCAACTAAACTCCCGTCAGAAGGGATCATGCATATGCCACAAAATTCAGTAAGTGGTATCTGACGGGTTTCAGCATAGAAATTAAACTGCACTTCAGGGGGATTATTCCTAGGAAGAGAATGAAAACTTTGCACAAAGGAATTTGTGAGGAGATGATACTATTCACATTCAGCTGCGATGTAGTCGGTCAGGCCGGCACTAGCAGCATATTGTGCAAACTCTTGAAGGATTCCAGCCCCTTCCATGAACGGGTTATGCGGCCATTCGCACGGCCGTAACTCCGCAAATCTTTGTGGGCGGAGATCACTGTCAGATGACTCCCCAATCACTCCCTTGGAGTTCTTCTTGGAAGCAAACGTCCTAAAGATATTCATATTTTTCCTATGAACAAAAATTCCGAAATTTTTAGTCCACAAAATTTTCTCAACAAAACTTTACAAGATTGATAGCAACTACTCATAGGGATACATAGAGGCCATATCAAGCATTCAAACTACTTAGAAATCCAAGAATTCAACATGCAAGCTCATCTACAATAGCACCAAGAGTAGCTAATTATTCAAAATATAAACCATTAAAACAAAAAACTAATTGGACAAACGGAGGAGTCACATACCAAGCAACAAGCCCCCGAAACAGTTTCGAAAATGGAGCTTCGAGCAAAGAGATCGAAATCCGCGGGTTTGAGAGCAAGAACACGGGAGAGAGAGCAATGGAGAATTTTCTCTGGAGGTAAGTGATGATGTGGTGGGAAGGGATAAGTGAGGGGGCCCATGTGGTGACCACAACCCACCAGGGCGCGCCTGGGGGTCCTGGCGCGCCTAGGTGGGTTGTGCCCACCCGGTGCACCTCCCTTTGATGTTATTTGCACAAAAAATTCTTAAATATTCAGAAAAAATATTATTAAATTTTTAGAGCATTATGAGAACTTTTATTTTTGGGTCATTTTTTATTCCATGGTAAATTTAGAAAATAGACAAACCATGGCATTTTATTTTATTTAACTAATAAAAACAGAAAAAAAAAGTAGGGACAGAAGGTAGTGCTTACTAAATTCATCAACTTCATACCTCTCAAAAACGATCCATTAATAAGGTTTATCAAGTCTTATTAACAACCACTTTCGATTAGCATGAAACCGAAGAACTTGCGTAAATCACTAGGTTACCTCAACAGGGATATGAATGTCCCCAACAATAAGCATTTCATATTTCTTTTTGGCAGTGGGTAAAGGTAGTTGAAAACTTCCAATGGTGATTGTTAGAGATTTTTCAATAACATTAATACCATTCACTTGGAATTGTTTCTTCGGAAAGTGCACTGTATGCTCATTACCATTGGTATGAAAAGTGATCTTGCTTTTATTGCAATCAATAACAGCCCCTACAGTATTCAAGAAGGGTCTACCAAGGATAATCGACATGTTGTCGTCCTCGGGCATCTCAAGTATAACAAAGTCAGTCAAAATAGTAACATTAGCAACAACGACAGGCACATCCTCACAAATACCGATAGGTATGGAAGTAGATTTGTTAGCCATTTGCAAAGATATTTTAGTAGGTGTGAGTTTATTCAAATCAAGTCTTTTATATAAAGAGAAAGGCATAACACTAACACCAGCTCCTAAATCACATAAAGCAGTTTTCACATAATTCTTTTTGATGGAGGAAGGTATAGTTGGTATTCCCGGATCTCCAAGTTTCTTAGTTACTCCATCCTTAAATGTATAATTAGCAAGCATAGTGGAGATTTCAGCTTCCGGTATTTTTCTCTTATTGGTGATGATGTCTTTCATATACTTTGCATAAGGAGGCATTTAAAGGATATCAGTCAAGCGAGTATGCAAAAAGTCTGGCCTCAGCATTTCAGCAAAGCGTTCAAATTCTTCATCATCTTTGTTTTTAGTTGACCTAGGTGGAAAGAGCATAAGTTTTTGAACCCATGGTTCTCTTTCCTTATCGTGTTTTCTAGCAACAAAGTCTCTTTTATCATATCTTTTATTTTTAGGTTGTGGGTTATTAAGATCAACTGCGGGTTCTATCTCAACATCATTTTCTAGTTCTTCATTATTTGGTTGACTATCTTCATGAACCTCATCATTAAAATTTTCATTATCAGAAGGTGAGTGTTCACTACCAGGTTGAGTTTCAGCATCAGAGATAGAGACTTCATTATCAGGAGGTTTTTCTACTTTAGGTTCACTAGAGGCATGCAAAGTCCTATCATTTTTCTTCTTATTATTCTTTTTATAAGGACTAGGTGCATTAGTGTTAGCTCTTTGAGAGTCTTGTTCAATTCTTTTTGGGTGTCCTTCAGGATAAAGTGGTTCTTGAGTCATTTTACCTCCTCTAGTTGCTACTCTAACAACAAAGTCATGTATGTTATTGTTCATTTCATTTAGAAACTCTCTTTGAGATTTGGCAACTTGTTCTAACTAGGTTTGAACCATAGAAGCATGCTTCCCCACACCTCTAACATCATTTGAGATTGTAAATAACAAGTCACTCAAGCAAGCAATCATATCAGAATTGTATTTCAATTGTTTCATAACATTTGCATTGAAGTGATCTTGCTTTCTAATGTAGTTTTCAAACTCATAAAGGCACTGGCTTGGGTGCATATTGTAAGGATTATCATTATCATTAAATTTCATTAGATAATTTACCTCTACCACCTTAGGAAGTGGCAGTGTATCAAGCCCATGTATTTCTTTAATCGGAGGTAAATTTTTGACATCCTCAACTTCCTTTTTCCTTCATAGATTTCTTTGCCTCTTGCATATCTTTAGGACTAAGATATAATATACCCCTTTTCTTTGGAGTAGGCTTAGGCGGTGGTTCAGGAGGAGTCCAATCATCATAATTTTTCAATATTTTATTCAATAATTCTTCAGCTTGCCCAATAGTTCGTTCCTTGAAAACACACACAACTATCTAGGAAATCCCTAGAAGCATCGGTTAGTCCATTACAGAAGATATCAAGTATTTCATTTTTCTTAAGAGGATGACCAGGCAAAGCATTAAGGAATTGGCAAAGCCCCCCCAAGCTCGTGGGAGACTCTCTTCCTTAATTTGCACAAAGTTAAATATTTCCTGTAAGGCAGCTTGTTTCTTATGAGCAGGGAAATATTTTTCAAAGAAGTAATAAATCATATCCTGGGGACTACGCACCCAACCAGGAGCAAGAGTATTGTACCAAGCTTTAGCATCACCCTTTAATGAGAACGGAAATAATTTGAGAATATAGTAATATTGAGTTTTCTCATCATGAGTAAAAAGGGTAGCTATGTCATTCAACTTAGTAAGATGTGCCACAACAGTTTCAGTTTGATAACCATGGAAAGGATCAGATTCAACCAAAGTAATTACCTCTGGGTCGACAGAGAATTCATAATCCTTATCGTCAATAAAGATAGGTGAGGTAGCAAACTTAGGATCATCACTACAAAAAAATACACTTCCGTGATGATAAGTGTTTGTCACAGCAGGTCACGTTTTCTGTCATGCATGTACATCCATGAAAAATTTATGACAGAATCAAGATAGTCATACCTGTGCTTTCGTAGAAGTGTTCCATGACATTACCAAAATTATCATCACGGAAGTGTCCACTTCCATGACGATAAATCGCGCATCATGGAAGTGCTTTCGTCAAGGGTGACCGACACGTGGCATTCACCGTAACGGAACGCCGTTAAGCTATCGAATCCAGTTTTGGATCCGATAACCCGCTAACAGCCCGAACCAATGAGGATTTTCCACGTGTAAAATTCTCATTGGCCGGAGGAAACACGTGTTGGCTCACCATTGGGATAGATGTCATCCATTCATTGGACATGAGGCACCTATGATACGTCAACACATGGCACGACCTAATAGAGGCCCATTTCGGTGAAAAGGCCGACCCGTTTTACTTGGTCAAAAGGTAACGGCGCGGCCCATGGAAAGCCGGTTAAGGACCTGTTCGTATATAGCCCATTTACGACCCGCTAACTCATAGCCCGTTACGGCCTATCCGAATTAAGCCTAGTAGCTTCATCTGGGCCTTCCAATATGATTCCAACCCGTTGTAACTTCCGGCCCATGTATGGCCCATGATATCTTTCGTCCCATACGAGACCATTTGTAACTCTTGGCCCATTAACTGCCCGTGGTGAATCTGGCCCGTAATGAGTAGTGTACCCATTTATACCCATTAACGGCCCATTATTCCATTGGGTCGTTTCCAACTCGTGTTATCTTTCGGCCTTCTTAGGGCCCATTTATTCTTGGGCTCATTTCCAGCATTCGGTTACTTACGGCCCGTCATTGGCCTTTTCTACCAGTGGGCCAAATTAGCCCACGGTTACAATCGGCCCGTTTGCAGCCCGTTACTCCGTTGGGTGATTTTCATAATGTCATCAAATACGGCCGATTAACGACGGCCTGTTATTGTCGGCCCATGAATGGAGGATTCTAAATCTAGCCCCTTTACGACCCATAATGCGGTCTGTTATTGGTCCATGTTTGGCCTATCGATCATACGACACGTAGAAGGCCATTGATGCTACGACCCGTAGAAGGACCATTGATGCTACAACCTGTAGAAGGCCCATTGTTTCTACGGCCCGTAGGAGGCCCATGGTAACTACAGTAAATATGTAGCCCATGGTTATTGTGGCCTAGTTTAAAAAAATAGGTTATTGCAGCCACTAGCAATCCGCGGAAAAAGAACTGCACTGACTACAAGGAAACAAATAAACAAGACAACAAGGAAATAAATAAGCAAGCGACTTACGCTAGGCTATCATGGCTATTACACATATTACATCCACTGGGCATCAAAGTTTGCCACCAGTGCAAATATAGGGAACAAAGCAGCATATCATATACACTAGTTGTCAAAGTTGGCGACCAGTGCAAATAAACGCCGAAACAAAACATGTCCAGAACTGAAACCACTTCAGAAGATCTCAAGAAACAATATCCTCGGTACCCATAATGCTGGCAAGATGCTTAACAAGCTTATTAACTTTCTCTTGTTTGGTGCTTAAATCCTCCAGCACTTTTTGTTGCACCAGAAAGTATGCATCTGAATTATGCAGGGACTTCCTTAGTCCTTCAGCTTCCTGTCGCATAACATCTGATCGATGTCTTTCAACTTGAAGTTGAAACTCAAGAAGCCGAACTGATTCAGGCAGCAAGTTCGAAGAGCTGGTGCCATCAGTAGTAGCCGGTAACTCGAACACTACATCAAGACAAGACTTTGGGGTTGTCTCAGTGTCTTCAATATAGTTTTTATCAGCTTTCTTGGAGACCAACAGTGATGTCTCACTATCTTGAACCTTACCTGCATTACTTCCTTTACCATTGCATAGCGAGGCACTCTTCTCCAATATTTTATCCGCATTCTAAAAGAGAAACAAACAAACACATCAAAGGTTTGCAATGTAGCATATGAAACTCATTTTAGTAAACCAGTTCAGTAGTAAGGTGGACAGGATAACAACATGAAACAAACATATATCTATGTAGTATGGTCACTGTATGGTCTATATCATTCCAGTTTATGTTGCCAAATCAAGATAGATATAGTTTGAATCATATCTATTTAAGACAAAGCAGCATAGACACAATATAAGTGTGGGAAACTACACATCAATAACAACACTTGTAATGTGCATGGCATGAGAACATAACTGTTTATTCAATTCAAACTGAAACCAACATAGAGAAAGTTACAACAACAAACACATTAAAGAAACCGGTTTAAAACATACCTGTTGCGCCATCGGAGTTTCAATTGCATCCTTCAATTGGAAAGTAGTTGGTATGAGTAAATACAGTGATGCAAGGGAAAAGTAGTATGAACCATAGCTACGGAACCTGACATGAGAACAATTCTTCTTCTGCTTTAAGCGTTGACTTGGGGTTCGGAGTGGTGGTCCTCGTGCTTTGGGCACTGCAGTTGCCTTACTAACTGCTCATGTTTAAGTGCTGTGTGGTGGAGACGGTGCTGTGTCAACTGGAACTGGGTTACTATCTGCTGGGGTTGGGGTTAGAATGTGACGCCCTGAGACCATTGCATCAGGTGTCCTCCAGTTATTCGCTGTCGTTGCCATGTCATTCGCTTGCGTGTTGCATCATTTGCATTGCATCATGTCATCATGCCACTAAATTTTTGCAACTCAAATAAATTGCATGGATCTCCGATCCATTTAAATTGAGGGAAATGCACATGGTGATTTCTCTTTAAAACATATCCAAAGTCTCCTACTATTATTAGGGAGCTATATTAAAATATTCCATTAACTTTGGAATCACCAAACACACTTGCAAGTAATTCCCGAGGCCTTTGTTATCTCACATCTTGACCTCAAACTTTGCCCATATTTTTCTTTCATCGCTTTCCCGATCTCCACAAAATTCCGAACATTTTTGGACTCTCCAAAAAATGTTTTGTTAATTCAAACTTATTTGAATCACATTCAAAAGTGTTTGAATGCAATCCTTCCAAGCGGTGCCAAATGCATTTTCTCGGAACGAACTCATTTTTATGAGTCCGGGAGATTTAACTGCATGCCCAAATGTTTTCTCTAACCCCTCCTTTTACATTTTTCTCCTCTCTTTACTTTCTGTTAAAGGAAACTAAGAGAGGTTAAGAGAGCAGAGCCCAGCAGCCAGGCGGCCTGCTTCCCCGCAGCCCAGCTGGGCCTCCCAGCTATCTGCGCCTAGGCCCTTTTGGCCCAAGGCCATCCCGCAGCCCAGCCGGCCCCTGCCTACCTAACCCTAGCCGACAGGGAGCCCGATCCCCATCTCCTCACGATCTCCTCTCCCCTCGCGCCGCCAGAGAGAGACCCGCAGCCCGATCCCTCTCCCCTCGTTCGTCTTCTCCCTCCCGAGCGCTGTTGTAACACCCTCGATGCGACTATATCTCCCACGTGTCGAGGCACGACTTAGAGGCATAATCGCATTGAAGGCATATGTCGCAAGTTAGGCAATCTTCACAACATCCCATGTAATATAGATAATAAAAGGGGAGATAACATAGTTGGCTTACACTCGCCACGTCAATCAAGGTACATAAATAACATTACATCATCCAAACACTCATGGCCCGACTACGGCGCCAAAATAAAAGACAACCCAACATGCGACACGGTCCCGATCACCCCAACTAGGCACCAGTACTGATCATCAGGAAAGGAAACATAGTATCGTTGAGAGTCCTCGTCGAACTCCCACTTGAGCTCAAGCGCGTCACCTGGAGCGGAATCATCAGGCCCTGCATCTGGTGTAATAGTAATCTGTGAGCCACAGGGACTCAGCAATCTCGCACCCTCGCGATCAAGACTATTTAAGCTTATAGGTAAGGCAAGGTAAATATGTGGAGCTGCAGCAAGCGACTAGCATATATGGTGGCTATCCTGTTCGCAAAAGAGAGCGAGAAGAGAAGGCAAAGCGCGAACGAATAACTAGAGAACAACCTGCGCAAGCATTACTCCAACACCGTGTCCACTTCCCAGATTCCGCCAAGAAGAGGCCATCACGATAACTCACACTGTTGATTCATTTTATTTAAGTTAAGGTTCAAGTTATCTACAAAAGGACATTAAAAAATTCCCATCTGCCCATAATGGCGGGCACGGCTTTCGAAAGTTCAAATCCCTGCAGGGGAGTCCCAACTTAGCCCATGACAAGCTCTCACGGTCAACGAAGGAATAGACCTCCTCCCGAGATGTTCCGATCAGACTCGGTATCTCGGTTCTTCAAGACACTTCGACAAGTTAAAACAAGACCAGCAACACCGCCCGAATGTGCCGACAAATCCCAATAGGAGCTGCACATATCTCTTTCTCAGGGCACACTCAGATTGTCTTAGGTACGGGTAGGCCAGCCCAGAGTTGCCCCTGGTGGCCACCGGCAGCTGACAGGTGGACCAACACTCAGAGGAGCACTGGCCCGGGGGGGTTTAAAATAAGATGACCCTCGGGCTCCGGAAACCCAAGGGAAAAAGGGGCTAGGTGGCAAATGGTAAAACCAAGGTTGGGCATTGCTAGAAAAGCTTTAATCAAGGCGAACTATCAAGGGGTTCCCATTATAACCCAACCGCGTAAGGAACGCAAAATCCGGGAACATAACACTGATATGACGGAAACTAAGGCGGCAAGAGTGGAACAAAACACTAGGCGAGAGGCCGAGCCTTCCACCCTTTACCAAGTATATAGATGCATTAAGATAACATGGCAATATAATGATATCCCAACAAGTAAATAATGTTCCAAGAAGGAACGGTCTCCAATCTTCACCTGCAACTAGCAACGCTATAAGAGGGGCTGAGCAAAGCGGTAACATAGCCAATCAACGGTTTGCTAGGACATGGTGGGTTAGAGGTTTTACATGGCAATATAGGAGGCTTGAAAGCAAATGGTAGGCATCGTAGCATTGGGATAGCAAAAGAGCGAGCATCTAGCAAAGCAAAGATAGTAGTGATTTCGAGGGTATGATCATCTTGCCTGCAAAGTTGTCAGAGTTGACTGGATCCTCGAAAGCAAACTCAATGGGCTCCTCGTTAGCGAACTCGTCTCCCGGCTCTACCCAAACAAGACAAACAAGCAAACGGAACACAATCAACCACATGCAAGGATCAAACAATATGGTGCAAAGATGGTATGCTATGCGGGATGCGATGCGGGATGCATATGAAAGATTTGACGAGGGATGCATGAACCTGGTCTCAACTTGGGAATCCAAGTGTACCACTGGAAAGATGAGATGAAATCGCTTGAAAACGATATAAAGAACGCCGGAATCGGAGTTACAGTTTGGAAAAGGCAAGCGATTCAAATATGACACCGGTCTGCGATTTACAGCAAGTAGCCATCTAAATGCAATGAGATGAACATGCTACAGCGCTCAAACATGACAACAAAATACATCGCAGGGATGCATTCATGATGCTTGACAAAAGTCTAGCACTGAGCTACGGACAAATCATCCATTAACAGGTTCAAACAAACATGGCAAAAATGCATATGGTAAACAGATTTCAGACTTAGTGAAATTAACACTTGTCTGGAATTTCAGATCAGATAGCACTCTTTGGAGCAACAAAACTATATGCTACAGGACCTGAACATGGCAAAGTAAAGCATGGCATAGAGCTACTCAAAGAGCTTAACAAAAGTCCCTTAGTGACCTTGAGCCAAAAGGGATCAGAGAATACAATTGCAAGCATGTGAACATGGCAAAAACATAATCAGTTCTCAGACTTAGTGAAAACTGGAGCATGCTGAAACAGATATCAAGTAGGCATGTTTACGAGCTCGATGCACTCACTACGGAGCAAGTCATGATAATCTAAGCATACACCCATCAAGAATACACAAAATACAAGCTAGACATGGCAAGAACAATAACATAGCATGCACGGATCAACTACAACATCCTCGGCAAAATCGCTAACAAGTAGACAATCTGCCCAGATTCACGAAATGACAAAAGTAGAGCTCGATTGACTCAAGCTAGGGTGCTCCATAATTGCAAACAAAGACATGGATGGATAGAGCACTACAAGATTAACAAAACATCCTTACTGATCATCCTCAAAAGAGGCACGGATCACTAGGAAACAACATGAACATATGGCATAATGAGATAAACAAACCAAGGACTTAGTGGAATTGCTAAGTCCCTGAAATCAGCATTACCAAGTGCCTCACTTTGCAAGCTTGTGCTAGTCACCACACACATCACAAAAATACATGGGTTGCACCTTTGGAAAGATGGCAAAACCCTTAACAAAACATATGTAGAGCTCAAGGGCATATCATGCACACATTAATCATGGCAAAAATGACAAATATCTAAATGGAGCAGCAGATCTGATAATTATCTCAAGTAGCCCTCTTCTAACAGCATTTCGGGCATCAAGATGAACTCAAATGAAAATGATGCAATGGAATGAAATGATGTACTCTCTGAGACTAGCATTTTGATATGCTATATGCCCAAAACGGAGCTACGGATGCAAAGTTACGATGCTATGAACAAGGGCATTTGAACTAGGGTTTCGGGAGAAAGTCAACCGAGGCGGGATCTAGATCTGGATCGGATCCGGCGGGTACTGTAGCAGCGGGGCGCCCGAGGTTCGCCGGAATCGTCGAGGGACTTGCCGGCCGGGAGGAGATGGGCGGCGAGGCGGCGGCGGAGGGCGGCGCCGGCGGGGCGGACCGGGGCGGCGCCG
>NC_057809.1:136320147-136324382 GCF_018294505.1 Triticum aestivum | reverse complement strand
GGAGGCGATGGGCTCGCGGGGGCCGGCCTCGTGCCCGAGCGGGCCGGCGGCGGTGGGAGGTGGCCGGACCACGTGGCAGCAGGCGGTTGGCCGCGGCCGTCGGCGGCGGGGTGTCCGGCGCGGACGGACAATGTCCTTCTCGGCGGATCTGGGAATTTTAGGGTTTCGAGGAGGAGACCCGAGATTTGGAATGAGGGGTCTATATATAGGCATAGAGGGAGCTAGGAGAGTCCAAATGAGGTGCGGCTTTCGGCCACGTGATCATGATCGAACGCTCTAGATGATGGAGAGGGTTTAGGTGGGTTTTGGGCCAACATGGAGGGGTGTTGGGCTGCAACACACATGATGCCTTTTCGGTCCCCCGGTTAACCGTTGGAGTATCAAACGAAGTCCAAATGGTACGAAACTTGACAGGCGGTCTACCGGTAGTAAACCAAGGCCGCTTGGCAAGTCTCGGTTCAATCCGGAAATGTTTAATCCCCACACATGAAAGAAAGGCAGAAATGACCACTGGAAGAGAACGAAGCGCCGGAATGCAAAACGGACAACGGGGAAAATGCTCGAATGCATGAGATGAACACGTATGCAAATGCAATGCACATGATGCCATGATATGAGATGCATGACAATGACAACAACACACGGAGACAAAGACCCGAACCCGAGAAAATAAAATAACTTAAGGCCGGAAACGGCAAGAGTTGGAGTACAAATTGGGTAAATCATATCCGAGGTGTTACAGCCGTGGAGAGGACAACACCAACCTCCCTCTTCCTCACGCTCCTCCTTCCTCCACCACCCTGGCCTGCTACCCTCCTCCTCGACCCGCCACCAGGGAGGAGTCCCGCTCGGTTCCCCTTGCCCGCGCCCGATCCCCATGGCGCCCCTGTTCCCCGCGCCCGTGTCCCTCGACGCTCGCCGTAGCTGCAGCTCCTTCTCCAGCCTCGTTAGATCCCAGCGTAGCCTGGTGCCTCCTCCTCCCTTTCTCCTGGACGCGCCCGGCCGCCCGCAACCGTCGTCATCCGCGCCCACAGGAGCCAGAAGTTGCAGCCCCGAGTCCTCTGCTTCTTCCCTGCCGGCGTCCGAGGCCGCAACCTCCCTTGCCACGGCCACCTTTTCCTCGCCCTTCCATCTTCGCCGCTGCGCCAGCTCGCCCCTGCTCCGCACCGCTCCTCCTCTACCATGGCCTTCCTCCTTCCGCGTCGCGCCTGCACCCATCGTCGCTGCCCCAAGCCGCTCCCTCACCTTCCCTCGCCGTCCCGACCAGTAGCAGGAAACCAGGAGCTCAAGCCCTGCCATGGCCACCACCCGCTCGTCGCCTCCGGCCGGATCCAGCTGCCCTCGGCCTCTCCAGAAGCACCCGAGGCCCTGCGAGCCTCCCGCTCGCCCGCATCTGCCTCTGCTTCGCGCCGCTCATCCTTGGCGCCATGGCCTCTGCCTCTTTTGGATGACCTGTGGCTGCCGTGCCCTGTTGTGCGTTTCCTCCGCTGCCGGGCACTGTTGACGTCAAGAGCGTGGGTGCCAAGTTCGTATTCCGCCATCTCCGGGATTCGTCAAGTACCACGTGCATCGCGTTCCATTTCATCACCACCAAGTACCAGGACGACAAGTGTGACCCTTTGGATGCGCCAAGTTTGTCTACACAAAAATGCCTCATGTCGGCAAGACCCGCAAGTCGGACCCCGAACGATCGACGTCTCATGGACCGTGTACATCTACCGTCGCCCCGAAGACATTGGAGTCATCAAGTACCTCTCCGAACGAATGTGAACGACTACCATCGCAAGAACGGGACCGGAAAGTCCGAAGACCACAAGTACCACGTCACCGATGACATGAACGTCTACGGAAACTCATGCAATGATAAACATGTACCACTACCGCCGCCGAGATCGCGAGAACCTCTATCGTCGACCCTAGAACGTGCGAGAACGACTACTTCCACTACCACCGTTGTGAGAATGTCTACTTTCTCTACTTTGCACAGAACGAGAACTATCCCGCTTGCATGCTTCGAAGGTATAACCTCGAGACGACGTCCGTGAACGAATGCTTGCGATGTTTGAGATGCTCAAGTTTGCACGGTGTCCAAATTGTCACTCGTTTCCTTGTCGCCAACTTGTGGGACACCCGGAATCCGGGATCACCCCACCATCTTTTGTACGCTCCCACCACAATTTCTTTTGCACCGATGTTTAAATTGTTGTTTGCATTAAATTGCTAATGCATATGGGGATTTACCGGATTTGTTTTTTGTTATATCCGGCCCCATTTAAATTGCTTAGTTAGATAGTTTCTTTTATGCTTCACCCCATGCCATGCTAACCAACATTTAATATTGTTGGGTACATATACAAGAGCGAACTAAATAATTATTGTGGTGTCCGTCAATATGCAACTTGTTGCATATTGAGCTCCACTTAATTTGTAGGATTGCTTGTGCACTTTGCCATGCCATGCTTCATTAAACCGGACATGCATCATACTTGGTTGTGCACCATGCCATGTTTATGTGATGGTTGTTTACTATGTTGTTTGTTTCTTTCCAGTGTTGCTTCTTCGGGTTAGTTCCGATAATGTCGCGTTTGTGAGGATCCGTTCGACCAAGTCCGTTTGTCTTCTTCATGGACTCGTTCTTCTTCCTTGCAGGATTTCAGGCAAGATGACCATACCCTCGAAATCACTTCTATCTTTGCTCGCTACATGCTCGCTCTATTGCTATGCCTTTGCTGCGATACCTATCACTTGCTATATCATGCCCCATTTGCTAAGCCAAGCCTCTAACCACCTTGTCCTACCAAACCGTTGTTTGGCCATGTTACCACTTTGCTCAACCCCTCTTATAGCGTTTCTAGTTGCAGGTGAAGATTGAAGTTTGTTCCTTGTTGGAACATGGATATTTTGTTGGGATATCACAATATCTCTTATTTAATTAATGCACCTATATACTTGGTAAAGGGTGGAAGGCTCGGCCTTATGCCTGTTGTTTTGTTCTACTCTTGCCGCCCAAGTTTCCGTCATACCGATGTTATGTTCCTTGATTTTGCGTTCCTTACACGGTTGGGTTATAATGGGAACCCTTTGACAGTTCGCCTTGAATAAAACTCCTCCAGCAAGGTCCAACATTGGTTTTACCATTTGCCACCTAGCCTTTTCTTTCCCTTGGGTCGTGTAACACCCTCGATGCGGCTATATCTCCCACGTGTCGAAGCACGACTTAGAGGCATAACCGCATTGAAAGCAATGTCGCAAGTGAGGTAATCTTCACAACAACCCATGTAATACAATAAGGGAATAAGAGATACATAGTTGGCTTACAATCGCCACTTCACTCGATACATGAATTAAAGCATTACATTCATCCAAATACACTCAAGGTCCGAATATGGAACAAAAATAAAAGAAGACTACCCCAAATGCTACACAGATCCCCGATCGACCCCAACTGGGCTCCACTACTGATCGAATAGAACGAAACAACACAAAGGACAAGATCTTCATCGAGCTCCTCCTTGAGCTTGGTTGCGTCACCTGCTCGGTAACATCGGCACCTGCAAACTGGTTTTGGAAGTATCTGTGAGTCACGGGGACTCAGCAATCTCACACCCTCGCGATCAAGACTATTTAAGCTTATAGGAAGGGTAAATGGTATGAGGTGGAGCTGCAGCAAGAGACTAGCATATATGGTGGCTAACATATGCAAATGAGAGCGAGAAGAGAAGGCAAAAGCATGGTCGAACAACTATGATCAAGAAGTGATCCTAGAACAACCTACGTCAAGCATTACTCCAACACCGTGTTCACTTCCCGGACTCCATCGAGAAGAGACCATCACGGTTACACACGTGGTTAATGTATTTTAATTAAGACCATCTTCAGGTTTTCTACAACCGGACATTAACAAATTCCCATCTGCCCAAAACCACGGGCACGGCTTTCGAAAGTTCAATCCCTGCAGGGTGTCCCAACTTAGCCCATCACAAGCTCTCACGGTCAATGAAGGATATTCCTTCTCCCAAGACCATCCGATCAGACTCAGCATCTCAGTTACAAGACATCCTCGACAATGGTAAAACAAGTCCAGCAACACCACCCGAATGTGCCGACAAATCCCGATAGGAGCTGCACATATCTCGTTCTCAGGGCACACTCAGATGAAACTAGCTACGAGTAAAACCAACCCTCAAGTTTCCCCGAGGTGGCCCCGCAGGCAGCTCAGTTTGGACCAACACTCA
>NC_057809.1:136302059-136319883 GCF_018294505.1 Triticum aestivum | reverse complement strand
AGTGAAAAAGAGGCTAGGTGGCGAATGGTAAAACCAATGTTGGGCATTGCTGGAGGAGTTTTATTCAAGGCGAACTGTCAAGGGGTTCCCATTATAACCCAACCGTGTAAGGAACACAAAATCCGGGAACATAACACCGGTATGACGGAAACTAGGGCGGCAAGAGTGGAACAAAACACTAGGAATAAGGCCGAGCCTTCCACCCTTTACCAAGTATATAGATGCATTAATTAAATAAGAGATATTGTGATATCCCAACAAAATATCCATGTTCCAACAAGGAACAAACTCCAATCTTCACCTGCAACTAACAACGCTATAAGAGGGGCTGAGCAAAGCGGTAACATAGCCAAACAACGGTTTGCTAGGACAAGGTGGGTTAGAGGCTTGGCTTAACAATATGGAAGGCATGATAAGCAAGTGGTAGGTATCACATCATAGACATAGCAAAAGAGCGAGCAACTAGCAAGAAAAGATAGAAGAGATATCAAGGGTATGGTCATCTTTTCTGAGATCCCGCAAGGAAGAAGAACGAGTCCATGAAGAAGACAGAAGGACGTAGTCGAACGGACCCTCACAAACGCAACGTTATCGGAACCAACCCGAAGAAGCAACACCGAAAGAAGCAAACAACATAGTAAGCAACCACCACATAAGCATGGCATGATGCACAACCAAGAATGATGCATGTCTGGTTTAAATATGCATGGCATGGCAAAGTGCACAAACAACTCTACAAGTTAGGTGGAGCTCAATATGCAATGAGTTGCATATTGACGAAACACCACATTCAGTTATTTAGTTCTCTCTCGGTTAGGTACTCAACAATATTAAATGTTGGTTAACATGGCAAGAGGTGAAGCATAACAAAACTATACCATCTAAACAATTTAAATGGGGCCGGATATAACAAACAACAAATCTGGTAAATCCCCATGTGTATTAGCAATTTAAAGCAAACAACAATTTTAAACATTTTAGTTGTTGTTATCATGATGCGGATGACATGAGCAAGTTTTATGCAATATTTATGAAAATGTTGGCATGATAAGATATGAGGCATTTGTCATCGTGGCGGAAACAAAGGGGGGCCACAGGAAAGAATCCGAAAGTGATGCCACGACAACATATTGGTTCCGGTAGCTCATAGAGATACCAGTGCAAAAGGAAGTGACGGGAGCGAGCAAAAGAAGGTGGGGCGCTCCCGAATACCGGGTGTCCCATGTGTCGGCCGCATGGCAACCGAGGGTCGTGCACGTAACAAATGGGCACGCTGCAAACACGGGGTTCGTCTCGTATCACACAACATTCGTCCATGGCGGTCGTCTCAATGTTATACCTCTGAAACGTGCATTATTGGAGTGGTTCGAGTTCGATGCGGTGTAGGGGAAGTAGATGTTCTCGGGACTTTCGTAGTGGAATTAGTCATTCTCGCAGGCTCTAGGGTCGACGGTAGAGGTTCTCGCGATCTCGGCAACGGTAGTGGTACATGTTAATCATTGCACGAGTTTCCGTATATGTTCGGGGTCAAAGCGAGGAACTTAATGCATCATTGAACTTGGCGTCCGAGGAATCCCGCGTAGTCGTAAACGAGTCATAGTCGAACTTGACGTATCTGAGTGCTCCGGGCGTCGTGGTACTTGTCGAAATCCACATCAGATGTAGTTGTACATTTTTAAGAGGGACTTGACGCGTGCCAAGGGTACTTGACAGTTCCACATCGATCATAGAGGTCCATGTTTCGTAGATGTTCGGGGTCAAAAGTAGTGGATCTTGGCGTTCCCAGATTTGGACGGTCTAGTCAACGACACAAAGGGCCAGCTGTGGTGCACGAAGGCAGCGAGAGCTTCAATGGCATCCAACGCACGGCAGTGATGCTCGGGGTCCAAGGAGAGGCATCGAGGCAAGCAGGCAACGAGGCAGGGGCGACGGGTCCTGGTGGCCGGCAGGAGAGGTTCGAGACGACAGCAACGATACAAGGTGCGGCGGAGCGCCATGGCACTGGCGCGGCACCTACGAGCAGAGGCGTCCGTAGGGCGGCAGAGCAGCAGCGGCAAAAGCGGACATGGAGGAGAAAGAAGGGCATGGGCAGGGAGGCCCTGGTGGTGTAGGTCGAAGCAGCAGTGTGTTGGTGCAGGTCGTCAACGGTGAAGGGCCCTGGAGCAGCGATGAGGAGGTAGTGGAGGCGGGGCATGGCGCTGAACCTGCGGCCTGGTTGCTGCTGGTTCGGTCGCCGACGGTGGTGGCTTGTCGACGTGGCCTGGTGGCAGCGACGGGAAGAGCAGCTGCAGTCTGGGCGTGGAAGGAGGAGATACAGAGGAAGGGGGCCGCGCGAAGGGCGTTGATGGCGAGCCGGGTCGAGGGAGAGATGGGGGTCGAGGACGAGGGGAAACTTGGGGCGCCGGTGGCGGCGTCGGGAAGGAGGAGCGGTTGCTGTGGGATCGGGATCGAGCACGGGGCTCTTGCGTGCGCAAGAGAGAATGTGAGGGAGAGAGCAAGGGGGATCGAGGAGATGGGGATTGGGGTGCGGGCCTCTGGCGGCGCGAGGGAATGAGGAGGATGGCGCAAGGGATCGAGCACGGGAGGCCTCCCCTGGCGCTAGGGTTCGGGAGGGAGTGGGCCGGCTAGAAGTAGATGGGCCGGTGGATGGCATTAGAGGCCGGCCCCGTGGAGAGGGAAAAGGCCTGGCTTGGGCTCCTCTCTCCTTACTAAAAGAAAAAACAGAGATTAAGGAAGAAAAGAAAGAGGGGGTTAGGGGAAGAAGTTGGACACGCAGATAATTTTTCCGGACTCACAAAAATGTGCTTGTTCCGGGAAAATAGAAAAGGCCATGATTGAGAGATCTAAATTCAAATCCATTTGAATTTGATTCAAATGGTTTGAATAAGTTCAAGGTAGTGAAGAGTCCAAAAATATTCGGATTTTTAGTGGAGCTCCGGAAAAAGATAAAAGAATTTATGGGCGAAGTTTGAGGAGCAAACTCGAAGAAGAAAAGACATGTGATTATTTGCAAGTGTGTTCATGGGTGATTCCGAAAATGGAATATTTAATATAGCTCCCTAATATCGAGAGGATAAGTTATAAAGAGAATCACCATGTGAATTCCCTCGATTTAAAAGGACCAAAGATCCATGCAATTTATTTAGTGAGTTTTAGTTGGCTTTGAGAAAATGAAGGCATGATGACATGATGCAATGCACATGATGCAAAGATGAAATGCAACGGACCGAACAAATCACACAACGAAACCCGGAAACCCTGGAAGGCATCTGAAGCTCCGGTCTTGGGGCGTTACAACACTCCACGACTACGAGAGGATCTCGTCCCGAGATCTAGGATGACACCGGAGGGAAAAGGAAGAGGAAGATAAGAGGTAAAACTAAGTTGCTTCTTTGACAAATGAGTGAAACCAAGAACCTTGAGAGGCTAAACAATTTCGAGAAAAAGAATACAACGGAGATGAACAAAGTTGAAAACACTCCGTTGGAAAAGAGGAACAAGGAAGAAAAAATTCGGGCAGCACTCCGATTGAAAAGAGATGGAAGACTTGATAAGATGAAAAAGAACTTGAGCAGAGAGCACAACTCTCCGGTTAAATGGGATAAGGAAGGAAAAGAATATGGTCTTGACAAACCGAGATGAGGAGTGAAAAGAGAAACATCACTAGACCTCGGGAGAAAGAATAGAATATTGAAATAAAAGAATGGAGAAGAAAAAGCCAACTTCTGCCACAAAAGAGCTTGAAAAGGCATCCTTAGGAGAATGGTCGAACGGAGATGTTGGAAAACCAGCAACGAAAAGAATAAGGTTGTAGTGGGATTATGGAGAACATTTCAAAACTATGAGGTGAAATTCTGCCACTAATGGAAACAAAAGATTGGATTGATATGAACAAGAAGACGAGAAACTTATTTCACCGGGAGGATAGACGAAGAACTTGGATCATTTATAAGCACCACAAATAACAACAATCCTTAGGGAAGGCTTTAGGTGGAATATAACCCAAGGTAACTCAAATGACGAGATAGATGGATTTAAAATATCTCATTCTTGATAACTTGTGAATCATGAAACATGAACTCAAATTCTCAAGAATGACATAATACCACCTCCAATGATACGGTGGAAAGAATTGCACTCTGGATTACAATATGAGGAAAACTTGAGCTTCATAGAAAAGAATCTTGATGAGCACTTCGAGAAGGAATTAAATCCTTGATGAACCATCATGTAGAACCTTCATGAAGAACTCCGGTAAACAAAGGAATGATCAAACGAAAAGAAGTGAAGTAGAGAGCACAAGGTGAAGCCTTGTGATGATTTTGATGAATCTTCGCGACGAGATAATGCGGAAAAGCTTGTAACTCCGGGAAAAGAAAAGATGAACAACAGAAATCAAGAATTTAGACGAACCTCCAGAATAAGGAATTAATCACTTGGATGAAACAAGAATAAGGATTACGTTATGCGTATCCTCCACCAATTTATATTGATGACAAACATTGGATTTGGCATACTACCTATTCTCGTAGAAAAGATTAAAAGAGATATAGCACAAACTTGAGAAAGGTCTCCAACAAACCACCAATATGATTGAAAACAACGAATGAATTGATATGATAACCAAGGAAGAGAGATCTTGAATGAACCACCATAAGAATTGAAAATGAAATAGCAAAGTCACAATTCACCGGGAAGAATTTGGGAAACGAATGAAGATACTTGAGGGGATTTAGATACAAGTGAACGAAGAGAGCCCGAGCTGATTAGGGGATACTTGAATGAAGCACCGGTAAGATTTGGAGAACGAGAGCTGAAAGCTGAGAATGAATAAATCCAAAATGATGGCCTTCGGAGGCACAAACTGAAAAGACTCCTGAATTGCTCCGGATGGGTGAAAGAATTATCACAATCGAATACAATTATGGGAGGATGACAACATGCTAGAATCACGAATATTTAAGAGAATGGATAAAGATTTAAGAGAAAACTCTTCTTCGGTCTTCAAAATCCGAGAATGACGACGAGAAACACCACCATGAATTGTTGAGATACTCCGGGAGAATGAAAAGCGAAGAGGTTGAGCCAACGATGAAAAGAATTTGAAAAATCTTGGAGGAATACATATGACCGATGATGAATCATTCTTACATCAAACTTCGAAAAGAATTTGGGAGTAACTCCGGGAAAAATTAGAAGAGTCAGGTAAGATCCTGGGAAAAGACCTGTGGGTTATGGGCCCACTCAAAAGAAACACCGTTGAACGATTTAAAAGAGAGAATGCACCGGTTGAGTTAAATGGCTTGAATGAGATAACAACCTTGAAATAGGTTGAACTGAATGCGGAGTGGAAACATGAATCTTCTGAGATATCTTCAGCACTCCAGAACAAATGAATGGTCAAGAGGTGCACCGGCATGAGAAAGCATTTGAACCGAGGAGAGTTTATGATCAACAAAGCTTGAATTGAAACCACTGGAGAAGAAAAAGAATGCAGAATATTGAACTTGTAGCTTCCTTAGCATCTTCATGAGAATCACCGGATAAGAACATTGACGAAAAAGGATGGAGAGGCTTCCCATCAATAAAATGGATAGTTGAATAAGGAAACCGAGTCCTTGAAGAAAAAGGGTGGGAGGGTGGGAAAACAAAGACAACTTGGGACGAATAAAACAAATAATGTTGAGAAGACTTTGAGTTGATCTTGCGGATGTTGAAAATGAACGGATCCACTTGACGATAAAACACGCTGGTTGAAAAAGAATTGACATGACCAACTCGATGATCGAGAAGGATTAGTATTCACATCGGAGTATGAGAACACCGCTTAGGAAAAGGTATGGAATCAACACTTGACATTGAAGCAACTCGAATACCACAACTCAAAACAAAACAAAGGATTGGCTTGCAGAATAAGCCAGAACAAACATATGATAGAGATTACGTCCGAAGTTTTCGTGGTGGGGCCTACACGGGCTCAATCGTACAACACCATCATGTACAAGGCAGTGCACATGACATACGAAGCGTCCCCGAGTCGGCATAGCCAAGGACTCTTTAAGACACAACGAGACCACTGTAAAACCAACCGTGGATAGGCGGACCACTAGATGTCGAACCCCAATTTCATATCATACATCTGTCGGAAAGATATCCTAAGAGCTACTTGAATTCCCACTTATAAACTCCCAAAAAAAATTCGGTTATGCAATCAGGTGTTGGGGATACAGGGGAAGCATAATATCTCACCGAAAACTAACAAATCCTACATCCAGCTTTATCCATCCTTCAACACATAACCAAGAAACCTTCGGAAATCATTTACCTCAACCTTCGAAAAGCATCCGTTATATGAGTTATGGCAATACTCCCGAACTCCCGCCCCAGTACTGGGTGGCGTCGAGGTTATCTCACCAACAACTGCATAAAAGAGATTTTCGATGTCGGCGAAACTCAGGTATTCCAGAATCTCAACGATAAAATTGTGACGACAACACCTCGGAGCTCAACTCCCCGGGACACTGCCACAACCCCTAAATGTCAGGAGGCACCAAGAACAATGTTCTCGTCACAAAACCATCGGAACGATTCCAAGATACACACGTGATCCTAAATTTTTTTAGTGAAATTTGAGAAGAGAAGAGTCGAAACTCTACGTCAGGATGCCTCACCAGAGCGACAAAGGGACTGAGGAGTAAAAAGAATTCCTAACTCTCCGATATATATAATTCCTAAATGACTCAAAACATTTTCTAGACTCAACAAGGCCAGCGATTCGATCAAGCAGGGGGCTCCTAAAGTCGGGGAAGGCTCTGATTACCAACTTGTAACACCCTCGATGCGGCTATATCTCCCACATGTCGAAGCACGACTTAGAGGCATAACCGCATTGAAAGCAATGTCGCAAGTGAGGTAATCTTCACAACAACCCATGTAATACAATAAGGGAATAAGAGATACATAGTTGGCTTACAATCGCCACTTCACTCAATACATGAATTAAAGCATTACATTCATCCAAATACACTCAAGGTCCGACTACGGAACCAAAATAAAAGAAGACTACCCCAAATGCTACACAGATCCCCGATTGACCCCAACTGGGCTCCACTACTGATCGACTAGAACGAAACAACACAAAGGACAAGATCTTCATCGAGCTCCTCCTTGAGCTTGGTTGCGTCACCTGCTCAGTAACATCGGCACCTGCAAACTGGTTTTGGAAGTATCTGTGAGTCATGGGCACTCAGCAATCTCACACCCTCGCGATCAAGACTATTTAAGCTTATAGGAAGGGTAAAAGGTATGAGGTGGAGCTGCAGCAAGCGACTAGCAAATATGGTGGCTAACATACACAAATGAGAGCGAGAAGAGAAGGCAAAAGCACGGTCGAACAACTATGATCAAGAATTGATCCTAGAACAACCTACGTCAAGCATTACTCCAACACCGTGTTCACTTCCCAGACTCCGCCGAGAAGTGAACATCACGGTTACACACGCGGTTGATGTATCTTAATTAAGATCAACTTCAGGTTTTCTACAACCGGACATTAACAAATTCCCATCTGCCCATAACCGCGGGCACGACTTTCGAAAGTTCAATCCCTGCAGGGGTGTCCCTACTTAGCCCATCACAAGCTCTCACGGTCAACGAAGGATATTCCTTCTCCCAAGACCATTCGTTCAGATTCGGCATCCCGGTTACAAGACATCCTCGACAATGGTAAAACAAGTCCAGCAACACCGCCCGAATGTGCCGACAAATCCCGATAGGAGCTGCACATATCTCGTTCTCATGGCACACTCAGATGAGACTAGATACGAGTAAAACCAACCCTCAAGTTTCCCCGAGGTGGCCCCGCAGGCAGCTCAGTTCGGACCAACACTCAGAGGAGCACTGGCCCAGGGGGGTTAAATAAAGATGACCCTTGAGTCTGCGGAACCCAAGGGAAAAAGAGGGTAGGTGGCGAATGGTAAAACCAATGTTGAGCATTGCTGGAGGAGTTTTATTCAAGGCGAACTGTCAAGGGGTTCCCATTATAACCCAACCGTGTAAGGAACGCAAAATCCGGGAACATAACACCGATATGACGGAAACTAGGGCGGCAAGAGTGGAACAAAACACTAGGCATAAGGCCGAGCCTTCCACCCTTTACCAAGTATATAGATGCATTAATTAAATAAGAGATATTGCGATATCCCAACAAAATATCCATGTTCCAACAAGGAACAAACTCCAATCTTCACCTGCAACTAACAACGCTATAAGAGGGGCTGAGCAAAGTGGTAACATAGCCAAACAACGGTTTGCTAGGACAAGGTGGGTTAGAGGCTTGGCTTAACAATATGGAAGGCATGATAAGCAAGTGGTAGGTATCGCAGCATAGCATAGCAAAAGAGCGAGCAACTAGCAAGCAAATATAGAAGAGATTTTGAGGGTATGGTCATCTTGCCTGAGATCCCGCAAGGAAGAAGAACGAGTCCATGAAGAAGACAAAAGGACGTAGTAGAACGGATCCTCACAAACGCAACGTTATCGGAACCAACCCGAAGAAGCAACACCGGAAAGAAGCAAACAACATAGTAAGCAACCACTACATAAGCATGGCATGATGCACAACCAAGAATGATGCATGTCTGGTTTAAATATGCATGGCATGGCAAAGTGCACAAACAACTCTACGAGTTCAGTGGAGCTCAATATGCAACGAGTTGCATATTGATGAAACACCACATTCAGTTATTTAGTTCTCTCTCGGTTAGGTACTCAACAATATTGAATGTTGGTTAACATGGCAAGAGGTGAAGCATAACAAAACTATACCATCTAAACAATTTAAATGGGGCCGGATATAAGAAACAACAAATCCGGTAAATCCCCATATGCATTAGCAATTTAAAGCAAACAACAATTTTAAACATTTTAGTTGTTGTTATCATGATGCGGATGACATGAGCAAGTTTTATGCAATATTTATGAAAATGTTGGCATGATAAGACATGAGGCATTTGTCAGCGTGGCGGAAACGAAAGGGGTGCCACGACAACGAATCCGAAAGTGATGCCAGGGCAACATATCGTCTCTGGTAGCTCATAGAGATACCGGTGCAAAAGGAAGTGACGGGAGCGAGCAAAAGAAGGTGGGGCGCTCCCGGATACCGGGTGTCCCATGTGTCGGTGGCATGGCAACCGAGGGTCGTGCACGTAACAAACGGGCACGCTGCGAACACGGGGTTCGTCTCGTATCACACAGCATTCGTCCATGGTCGACGTTATACCTCTGAAGCGTGCGTTATCGGAGCGGTTTGAGTTCGATGCGGTGTAGGGGAAGTAGATGTTCTCGGGACTTTCATAATGGAAGTAGTCGTTCTTGCAGGCTCTAGGGTCAATGGTAGAGGTTCTCGCGATCTCGGCGACGGTAGTGGTACATGTTAATCGTTGCACGAGTTTCCATATATGTTCGGGGTCACGGCGAGGAACTTGATGCATCATCAAACTTGGTGTCCGAGGAATCCCGCGTAGTCGTACATGAGTCATAGTCGAACTTGACGTATCCGAGTGCTCCGGGTGTCGTGGTACTTGTCGAAATCCACATCGGATGTAGTTGTACATTTTGAAGAGGGACTTGATGCGTGCAAAGGGTACTTGACAGTTCCACATCGATCGTAGAGGTCCATGTTTCGTAGATGTTCGGGGTCAACAGTAGTGGATCTTGGCGTTCCCTGATTTGGACGGTCTAGTCAATGACACAAAGGGCCAGCGGTGGTGCACGAAGGCAGCGAGAGCTTCAGTGGCATGCAACACACGGCGGTGATGCTCGGGGTCCAAGGAGAGGCATCGAGGCAAGCAGTCAATGAGGCAGGGGTGACGGGTCCTGGTGGCCGGCAGGAGAGGTTCGAGACGGCAGCAGCGATACAAGGTGCGGCGGAGCGCCATGGCACTGGCGCGGCACCTACGAGCAGAGGCGTCCGTAGGGCGGCAGAGCAACAGCGGCAAAAGCGGACGTGGAGGAGAAAGAAGGGCACGGGCAGGGAGGCCCTGGTGGTGCAGGTCGAAGCAGCAATGCGTTGGCGCAGGTCATCGACGGGGAAGGGCCCTGGTGCAGCGACGAGGAGGTAGTGGAGGCGGGCAAGGCGCTGAACCTGCGGCCTGGTTGCTACTGGTTCGGTCGCCGGCGACGGCGGCTTGTCGAGGTGGCCGGGTGGCGGCGACGGGAAGAACAGCTGCAGTCTGGGCATGGAAGGAGGAGATACAAAGGAAGGGGGCCACGCGAAGGGCGTCGATGGCGAGCCGGGTCGAGGGAGAGATGGGGGTCGAGGACGAGGGGAAACTTGGGGCACCGGCGCCGGAGTCGGGAAGGATGAGCGGTTGCTGTGGGATCGGGACCGAGCACGGGACTCTTGCGTGTGCGAGAGAGAGTGTGAGGGAGAGAGCGAGGGGGATCGAGGAGATGGGGATTGGGGCGCGGGCCTCTCGCGGCGCGAGGGAATGAGGAGGACGGTGCAAGGGATCGAGCACGGGAGGCCTCCCCTGGCGCTAGGGTTCGGGAGGGAGTGGGCCGGCTGGAAGTAGATGGGCCGGTGGATGGCATTAGAGGCCGGCCCTGTGGAGAGGGAAAAGGCCTGGCTGGGCTCCTCTCTCCTTGCTAAAATAAAAAAAAACAGAGATTAAGAAAGAAAAGAAAGAGGGGTTTAGGGGAAGAAGTTGGACACGTAGATAATTTTTCCGGACTCACAAAAATGTGCTTGTTCCGGGAAAATAGAAAAGGCCATGATTGAGAGATCTAAATTCAAATCCATTGAATTTGATTCAAATGGTTTGAATAAGTTCAAGGTAATGAAGAGTCCAAAAATATTCGGATTTTTAGTGGAGCTCCGGAAAAAGATAAAATAATTTATGGGCGAAGTTTGAGGAGCAAACTGAAGAAGAAAAGACATGTGATTATTTGCAAGTGTGTTCATGGGTGATTCCGAAAATGGAATATTTAATATAGCTCCCTAATATCGGGAGGATAAGTTATAAAGAGAATCACCATGTGAATTCCCTCGATTTAAAAGGACCAAAGATCCATGCAATTTATTTAGTGAGTTTTAGTTGACTTTGAGAAAACGATGGCATGATGACATGATGCAATGCACATGATGCAAAGATGAAATGCAACGGACCAAACAAATCACACAATGAAACCCAGAAACCCTGGAAGGCATCTGAAGCTCCGGTCTTGGGGCATTACAGGTCGGCCGGCTCAAGGGTCATCTTTATTTAAACCCCCGGGCCAGTTCTTCTCTAAGTGTTGGTCCAACCCAGAGCATCGTGCGGGGCCGTCCCTTGGCCACTTGGGTTACGTTGGCTCCCATACGCTTAGCTTATCCGGTGTGCCCTGAGAACGAGATATGTGCAGCTCCTATCGGGATTTGTCGGCACAGCGGGTGGTCTTGCTGGTCTTGTTTTATCATTGTCGAAATGTCTTGTAACCGGGATTCCGAGTCTGATCGGGTCTTCCTGGGAGAAGGAATACCCTTCGTTGACCGTGAGAGCTTGTGATGGGATAAGTTGGGACACCCCTGTAGGGATTTGAACTTTTGAAAGCCGTGCTCGCGGTTATGGGCAGATGGGAATTTGTTAATGTCCGGTTGTAGAAAACCTGAAACCTATCTTAATTAAAATGCATCAACCGCGTGTGTAACCATGATGGTCTCTTCTCGGCGGGGTCCGGGAAGTGAACACGGTGTTGGAGTTATGCTTGACGTAGGTTGTTCTAGGATCACTTCTTGATCATAGTTTCTCGACCGTGCTTTGCCTCCTCTTCTCGCTCTCATTTGCGTATGTTAGCCACCATATATGCTAGTGCCTGCTGCAGCTCCACCTCATACCTTTACCCTTCCTATAAGCTTAAATAGTCTTGATCGCGAGGATGTGAGATTGCCGAGTCCCCGTGACTCACAGATGCTTTCAAAACCAGTTTGCAGGTGCCGATGAAACCGTGCAGGTGACGCAACCGAGCTCAAGGAGGAGCTCGATGAAGATCTCGTTCATTGTGTTGTATCATTTCAGTTGATCAGTAGTGGAGCCCAGTTGGGATGATCGGGGATCTGTGTAGCATTTGGGGTAGTCTTCTTTTATTTTGGTTCCGTAGTCGGACCTTGATTGTATCGGGATGATGTGATGCTTTATTCATGTATTGTGTGAAGTGGCGATTGTAAGCCAACTATGTACCTTTTCCCTTATTCATTACATGGGTTGTTGTGAAGATTACCTCACTTGCGACATTGCTTTCAATGCGGTTATGCCTCTAAGTCGTGCTTCGACATGTGGGAGATATAGCCGCATCGAGGGCGTTACATAGAAGGGGTGTAGCTGGTTCTCTGTCCAACTGGGTAGGGGTACAATCTGCGTGTGTCTGAGTTATGTGTGGTGGGGCTGGTTCTTGGGCAAGTACAACCGTGGTTCTATCTGCATCGACAGGTAGCACAATCTTTTCTGAAGACTGTGTTTTTACTCCCATAGATACTGCCATCACCCCCTCCAATTTAAATGGCTGATAAATAAGAAAAGTAATTGAATTTACAGACATTGTAAGATAGACAGGTGCAATGGATAGTAGGGAAGAAAATAGGGTATGAAATAATTCACATTTATGTTGTCTAACCAAACAGAATAGCAGGACATAATTTCACATATATGATGGCTAATTAACAGGATAGCATGACACAATTTCAAATGTATGATGGCTAACTAAACGGGATAGAATGACATAATTCAAAATATGATGACTATGTAAACATGATGAGATGATATAACTATATTATGTCTTTAGAAAATGGGTTGGCATGCCATAATTCAGATACATGCTGTCTATGTAAACATCTTGGCATGATATAATTCAAATATATGATTTATACTAAGCAAGTGAGCAGAGGGCAATCACATATATGATGTGTCAACTAAGGAGATGGCATTCAATATTGTGCATATGATGTAAAAACTAAGCATTGCAATACGACATATGCATGACATGAGTAATATAACCCTGCCAAGTTTGAGCATACACCTCAAGGGGATAATCGGACTGGTCATTTGCCACTGGATCCTCCTCTGAAGAGCTATCTGTAACCAGCAAGATATCTGATTCAGTAGGTAGCATTGTCTGCTCTGAAGACCCTGTTTTCACTCCAGATTTCTCCATCACCAATTCTAATGGCTGATGCACAAGAAGAGGAGTTGAATATACAAACATTGTCGACAAATACAACGAAAAATGCAAAAAATGACGACATGATATAATTCACATATATGACGCTTGGATAAACAACATGGCATTGCATAATTCACATATATAATGCCTTGCAACAAGATAGCATTGCATAATTCACATATATAATGTCTTGCAACAAGATGGCATCGCATAATTCACATATATGGTAATTAGACACTAAATAGGTGGTACTCACACAAAGCATGTCTAAACTAAGCAAATGACGTAGCAATGCAAGATACCATATGCACGATATGAGCAACATAACCCTGCCAAGTTAGAGCATGCACCTCAGGGGGGGGATAGGACTGGTCATCTATCTTTGAATCCTCCTCTGAGGAGCTATCCGTAACCAGCAAGACATGCGCTTCGTCAGATAGCATTGTCTGCTCTAAAGACCTTGTTTCCACTTTAGATTTTTCCATGACCATGCCGAATGGCTGATGCATAGGAAGAGTAATTGAATGTACTAAAATTATTGACAAATTTAACACGTAATAAAAAAATGATGGCATGATATAATTCATGTATAAGATGACTGGCTAACCAGGGTGGCATTGCAAAATTCACATATGTGATGCCTGGCTAAACAAGATGGCATTGCGTGATTCACATGTATGATAAAGAAACTAAACAGATGGCATTGACACAAAGCATGTCTATACTAAGCAGATGTCATATTTGATGTATCCAGTAAGCAATGCAAGCCACCATATGCATGATATTACCAACATCAGCATGCCAAGTTAGAGCGAAGACCTCAGGGGGTAAATAGGAGTGGTCTTCTCCTACTGAATCCCCCTCAGAACAGTTATCTTCCTCTTGATTACGATCCGAAATGGGTGGAGGGGGGGCTGCCTTTGCGCCCACCATGGAGCGACGTCTGCATGAAATTTTATTGCCACACAAGGCTTGTATCTTTTGCTCTACATGTTCAGTTCCATTGTCTACAACAACTGACATGCATAGGAATAAAAGATAGTGAGATTATGTAAGGAGTGCATTGATACGTCTCCAACTTATCTATAATTTTTGATTGTTCCATGCTATTATATTATCAACCTTGGATGCTTTATATGCATTTATATGCTGTTTTATATGATTTTTGGGACTAACCTATTAACCCAGAGCCAGAGCCAGTTTCTGTTTTCCCCTTGTTTCAGTGTTTCGCAGAAAAGGAAAATCAAACGGAGTCCAATTGACCTGAAACTTCATGGAACTTATTTTTGGACCAGAAGCAACCCGGGAGACTTGGAGTCCACGTAAGGGAAGCAACGAGGAAGCCACGAGGCAGGGGCGCGCCCTCCACCCTCGTGGGCCCCCTGACGTACTTCTTCCGCCTATATATATCTCCATATACCCTAAAAACATCAGGGAGCACAATAGATCAGGAGTTCCGCCGCCAGAAGCCTCCGTAGCCACCGAAAACCAATCTAGACCCGTTTCGGCACCCTGCCGAAGGGGGAAATCCCTCTCCGGTGGCCATCTTCATCATCCCAGTGCTCTCCATGACGAGGAGGGAGTAGTTCTCCCTCGGGGCTGAGGGTATGTACCAGTAGCTATGTGTTTGATCTCTCTCTCTCTCTCTCTCTCTCTCTTGTTCTTGAGGTGTTACGATCTTGATGTATTGCGAGCTTTGCTATTATATCTGGATCCTATGATGTTTTCTCCCCCCTCTATTCTCTTGTAATGGATTGAGTCTCCCCTTTGAAGTTATCTTATCGGATTGAGTCTTTAAAGATTTGAGAACACTTGATATATGTCCTGCCGTGCGTATCTGTGGTGACAATGGGATACCACGTGATTCACTTGATGTATGTTTTGGTGATCAACTTGCGGGTTCCGCCCATGAACCTATGCATAGGGGTTGGCACATGTTTTCGTCGTGATTCTCCGGTAGAAACTTTGGGGCACTCTTTGAGGTTCTATGTGTTGGTTGAATAGATGAATCTGAGATTGTGTGATGCATATCGTATAATCATACCCACAGATACTTGAGGTGACATTGGAGTATCTAGGTGACATTAGGGTTTTGGTTGATTTGTGTCTTAAGGTGTTATTCTAGTATGAACTCTAGGGCTGTTTGTGACACCTATAGGAATAGCCCAACGGATTGATTGGAAAGAATAACTTTGAGGTGCTTTCGTACCCTACCATAATCTCTTTGTTTGTTCTCCGCTATTAGTGACGTTGGAGTGACTCTTTGTTGCATGTTGAGGGATAGGTATGTGACCCAATTATGTTATTATTGTTGAGGGAACTTGCACTAGCGAAAGTATGAACCCTAGGCCTTGTTTCAACGCATTGCAATACCGTTTATGCTCACTTTTATCATTAGTTACCTTTCTGTTTTTATATTTTCAGATTACAAATACCTTTATCTACCATCCATATACCACTTGTATCACCATCTCTTCGCCGAACTAGTGCACCTATACAATTTACCATTGTATTGGGTGTGTTGGGGACACAAGAGACTCTTTGTTATTTGGTTGCAGGGTTGCTTGAGAGAGACCATCTTCATCCTACGCCTCCTACGGATTGATAAACCTTAGGTCATCCACTTGAGGGAAATTTGCTACTGTCCTACAAACCTCTGCACTTGGAGGCCCAACAACGTCTACAAGAAGAAGGTTGTGTAGTAGACATCATGCATGCACAAATCCAGAGTGATGGTAGCAAACTGTGGATAGACCCAAAGCAATGATAGCAGGCAGATAATAGCTTTAGTTAAAAGTGCAGATAATGGCTCCTTTAATGTTTGTTTGCACCCAACATGAAACTCATAGTAGACACCCGAGATTAACTAGATAGTAGACAGATAGTACTGATTGCTGCCCCAATATGTACCCCACAACCATTTAAAAACTCAAGTTTCAGCATTAGTTTGGGCCTGACTCAGAGTCTAATAGGTGAACACGATGATAAAGTAGGATGTCATCATATTAAGCGATGCATAACATAAGAAGACTCGGAAGAGTGCGACCTCTCTTGCGGACCCGTGTAGTCCTCAAGGTCATCTGCTCAGTTGATGATGGTAATGCAGTTGTCGTGGCTGCCGGCGGCAGGGAAGAAGATCTGAGGTGGCGAAAGATAGTCTGGAGAGCGGATCCCTGCTGTGGTGAACCCTTCCGTCGTTGGAGCAGCTGAGCTGGGGTGGAACACAGCACAACAGGAGCAGGACAGACCACACAAGGTTTTCTTTGACACATATTTGTAACAAAAGTAATTGTCTAAGGGCTTGTTTGAATTTGAGGATTCTACAATGCATGGATATGAAATAGACATGAGTAGAATATGAATGCACGTGCAAAATAGAGAATATTAAAACACAGGATTTATGCCAATCTGGGTGTTTGATTCACAAGAATTGGAAGATCACAGGATGCAAAGAAGCAAGGTGAGATTAAGTCAAACCACAATAAAATGTATGGTTATAATGCTATTATGCTACTATCTCTTAGTCTTGTGCTTCATGAATAGGAATTTGAAAAGGAGGACAAGTGGAAATTAAAATTCCTATGGTTTTTTTTCAAGGAGACACTAAAGGAACAAATCCTACAGTTTCCTTCGCTCCATTCCTTTGAACCAAATTCATGAATAGTAGTACCATAGGAAACTTTCCAATTCCTATGTTTTTCCTTCATTTTTCCTTTCAAGCACTGGCGATTCTAGTAGGCAGGCTTGAGCAAGGAAAACCCTACACTCGAAAAATGTTTTTGTGCTACTTCTATTACTTTGGACCCAGGCCACTGCCCTACTAGCTCAACTCCCAGGCCCATCGACAAATGCACAGCTCAAACGCGTAAAGATTAATAATTATGGTGTTCAAGAGAGTCCATAACGGATAGCTAAGTTGCCTGGTACCTCACTGCTTGTCATATAGTAGGAGAAACTAATCGCGTTTCACGTTACCGCGTGTGCTCAGTGGACAATATATATAACATGTAGAGTAAAAGAGAGATGCAACAAGTGTACAACCTCTTTGGCGAAGCCATGTCGATCTCAGTGTGATTGGGTTGGTCGGTGAGGATGATCTGGCTGACTTGGCTGTCGGAGGAGGGGAAGAAGATCTTAGGCGTCTGGAGATGGAGCCCGGGGTACTGCTCCGCTGTGATGGAGGGTTTCGTCGTTGGAGCAACTCCGATGAGTTGTACGACGCCGAGGCTGAAGAAGGACAAGAAATACAATGTTAACCTGAGTGGAATTCTAATAGCATCTCCAATAGATGACGTAAAATACATAACCACAAAGTGCTAGATGTAAAATACATCAGCCGCTCATCTATGAACTTAACTATCGAAACTGA
Organism: Triticum aestivum; assembly: GCF_018294505.1. Classification (NCBI taxonomy): domain Eukaryota; kingdom Viridiplantae; phylum Streptophyta; class Magnoliopsida; order Poales; family Poaceae; genus Triticum; species Triticum aestivum. The sequence goes on along the minus strand of NC_057809.1, from coordinate 136,302,317 downwards.
ATTTAACTGTCGAAACTGAACTTAACTGTCGAAACTGATTTTTTTGTCGAAACTGAACGCACTAGTAGCAGAAAAGCGACAGCAGCAGCAGTGCGTGCGAGAGCCGGGGCAGCTGGTCATGTAGCAGCATCAGGTGAGGCTACCCTGAGCCGCCAACCACCACCGGCCAAACAGCCGCCCCCGTTGCCCGCGGCCAGTGGTGCGCTGCCCCGCCCGCCCCAAAACCACTCCCCACCGCCGGTCCGCTGCCGCCCTGGC